>NW_027268417.1:0-67329 GCF_963676685.1 Mytilus edulis
CACCTGATTAACAGACTTTAGCCAACCCGATTAACAGACCCACTGCCGATATAGCCGCATACTCAATATAGATTAACCGACCAATCTCTCGGTTAGCCGAGTGTCGCCGTGTTCACTGTTCTTTAAAAAATTCAATGTTTTTTTTTGTTTTTGTTAGAAACACGGCCGACACTCGGCTAACCGAGAGATTGGTCGGTTAATCTCTATTGAGTATGCGGCTATATCGGAAATGGGTCTGTTAATCGGGTTGGCTATACGTCTGTTAAGAGTAAACTGCACAATTTAATGTTAAACTCTATCAAATATACAGATTTTTGCATATTATAAGAATTAAATCAAAAAAGAAAAGTGTCTGACAAAATGAGATCTATCAAAGAACATTTTCCCACCTTTAAAAACATTTCATAGTCTGCGCAGTTTTCAGTAAAAGTAAAAGGCGTCGCGCAAGTATGTAGTATTTATGATTTCACGCATAGCAATTTTTAATAAAAGGCGAAACAAACAATTTTAGATATCATTTAAAAGACACAAAATACTACTTTGGTTCTTAAATATAAATTGACATTAGTAAATATTTCATAATTGTAATATAACGTGAGTAATACCACGTTTTAGTGAAAATTATGTGAATAAAGTCTGTTAATGGGTTGGACAATTGAAATTGTGTCAGTTAAGAGTTATTTAGCCACACAAATAGTTGTGCTACCTTTATATTTTCCCATTGAAAATGTAAGAATGAGATGAGTAAAAAACATATTGTAAGGGTTCCGCGGAACCAGTGTCTCGCCTACTTTTGCTGTAAATTGCAGGCTCAACAAAAATGAGGAAAAAATCAGTAAAATATTCCTCTTGATACTATCTTATGATTGTAAGAAGCTTCTGTCCAAGTTTGGTAAAAATTTAGGATAGTGAATGAATCTAATAAATGTTTTGAGAACTTAAACTGCAGACTGTATGACTTATGTTAACTGGAAGAAAATCTAAGTTATCTTTTTACAATATTTACTTCTGGATACTATCTTATGATCATAAATAGGCTTCTGTCCAAGTTTAATACAAACCCAGGATAGTTTAAGAAAGTTATTAAATTTTAAAAACTTTAACCATAGAGTGAATGTAATGTTTCCCCGCAGAAAAACTAAGTCCATTCAAAAGTAAAATACGGAAAAAAATGGATTTATTTAATTACAAAATTTACTTCTCGATACTATCTTATGATCATAAAACAACCTTCTGTCCATGTTTGGTACAAACTAAGGATAGTTTAAGAGAGTTATTTTTAAAAACTTTAAAAACTTTAACCACAGAGTGAATGTAATGTTTCCCCGCAGAACAACTAAGTCCATGATTTATAAGTAAAATATGGAAAAAATGGAATTTTATTTTTACAAAATTTACTTCTGGATACTATCTTAATATGATCATAAACAAGCTTCTGCCCAAGGTTGTTAGAAATCCAGTATAGTTCAAGAAAGTTATTAAAATTTCAAAAACTTTAACCACAGAGTGAATATTTGTGGACGCCGCCGACGACGACGACACCGACGACGACGGAATGTATGATCGCTTAGTCTCGCTTTTTTGACTAAAGTCGAAGGCTCGACAAAAAATAATAATACGATGCAACACAATCCTTCCAGTAAAAGCATTTTTATTTTGACTTTCTTTGCCTTTTATTCAAGAGTGTGTCATTTCAATATAGCGTGATCTGGGTTGGTCGCTGGAATATGCATGAATTTATTATTAACAATTTCAATCAGCCTTAATTTTTGTGTCTGCTCAAAGTAGCATGTTCTTAAATCCGATTGAACGTGTCTGCTAATACAACACAGGGTACATATATAACGTGTTGTCGTTCTCATATGCACATGACAGTTGTCACTGGACGTTTTGGTGGTACCCAACACTACAGGGAGATAACTCTGTAAAGTCAGTGATACGTTTTAATTACGTTGTGTTGTAAAGGGAATAATAAGCTTCTCGAAGATCAACATTGGTGTTTGTCAAACTGCTATATAACCAGTTAATTTTTCTGACAAAACGGTTGGTTAAAATTTTTTGAAATTTTGATATTTCTGTTAAAGGTTCAAATTAAATACTTTGTCAAAATTTTATCCAAATTAAACGAACCACATTGATTTTAGTGAAGTGTTCGGTACCACCTTAATCCTAATTCCTCAGTATCATTCAATTGGTTTTTTTTTCTTGTATTACTTAATCATCTGTTGTTTACAAATCATTCTAAAGAAGTAAATGAAAAGGAGCGCATACAGCTACATTTGGTTGTATTAAAATTTAATTCATTTTATTCAGTTTAGTTCCTTTTCTACATATGTGCAGAGGAGAACTGCAGGTGTCCACATGTAAATAAAGGCAACAGTAGTATACCGCTGTTCAAAACTCATAAATCCATGGACAAAAAACAAAATCGGGATAACAAACTAAAACGAGGGAAACGCATTAAATATAAGAGGAGAACAACGACATAACACTAAAATGTAACACATATAGACAAAATCCCACGAGAATAACACATATAACATATATATATAACATCAAAACCAAATACATGAATTTGGGATAGACAAGTACCGTGACACGTCTTATCGCAATGTGAATTTACACTCAAAATAAGAGAAAACAAACGACACAACGTTATAATGTAATACACACAGAAACGTAAACGTCAAGCATTTGTCACCAATATGAGTACATCGCAATCCGTTACTGTTTCATGTCTTTATTCTTAACAATTTGTTTTCTTCTCTTTTTTAGCAATGCATCACTCTCTACTGTCCTTATCTTTTATTTTATATTCTGTATCTCCATCCAGATTCTCGTGTATACCATGATGGTACGGATTGGGGGGTGTTGTTTATTTCTGTATTCTTTAAATGTTTATGTTACTTTTCTCTACATTTTATTTATCTTACCCATTATTCTTTCTCTATTCTTTATATTTAGGCATCCCAATATACTGATGTTTAGTTACATTACGACGTTAATCTCTAATTTATATACTGGTTACCAATGTAGATGACAAATTGGTGTCATTCATGACAATTAAACAGAATCCACATGATATATGCGACCATTCTCGGATAAAATCAATTTTACTTTAATTTAACACTTTTTGAAACCATTTTTATCAATTTTCAATATCCATTGCCTACATTGTTATTGTTCATGTGTTTTGTTCCGTATATTTTATATTCCATTGCTCATGTTTTGTTTCCGTATATATTTTATGTTCCATTGCTCAAGTGTTGTTTCCGTATATTGTAGCCGCTCGTCTTGAGCCTACCAAATGAACACACCATAAAGTAATAAAATTATACTTTTATTGTCATTCACAACTCTTAACAGACCAATTAACAGACCGGGTTTTATACATCCGACCCATTAACAGACCAGGTTTTTAATAAAGATTGATTTATGTCACCAAAATACAGATTTTCGTGTAGATTTTTCACAAAATGATATCAATTTGGTTAACACTCATAATCCCTGTCTTTTTTCGATGTTCAAAATATTGCATGCAAGTAAATTCAACCCAAGTGTCATTTTGTGTACATTTTGTGTGTGTAAAATGTGTATAAATTCACTGATGAGTAATTTGCCTTTTCATTTTATAGATCGTACATAGAAGCTAGAAAAATAATAAGTACACCACTGGATTCACTACATTGAATAGTTTTGTCAGACATAAATATTTTTTATGATAAACATATATTTAAAAGGTTATACAATGAAACATTCCGAGTTTTCATGATTTTCTCGATAATACCTGATTAACAGACTTTAGCCAACCCGATTAACAGACCCACTGTCGATATAGCCGCATACTCAATATAGATTAACCGACCAATCTCTCGGTTAGCCGAGTGTCGGCCGTGTAGAAGGTTTATAATAGTACTTTTACATATAAACTCAAAGAATGCATCAACAATTTAAATAGGCAGATCATTACAAGCGAGACAAACTTAGAATATAAATAAGAAACACGTTTAACTAAACAGATTACCAATATGAACTCTCATCAAAACCGGAAGTGATTTGAACATTTCTGAAAGGGTTAACACAGTCATCCTTGCGCCTTTAATAAATCAGAATCACCTTATAACAATGCTTGATTTGTAGGTTTAAGAGATGTGGCAATATGTGTATTGTCCTTATAACTAGATCACACTTCAGGTTCATTAATATAACAAAGTTAACCTACAAAGTAACAAACATTGCTTGCCTTAGAGCAACAAATAATACTAAACATTGCTATTTGACAAAATGGAACATTTCAAATATATTTTTGATTGAAAAAGATATGCTAAAAAGAAAACTTAACTTTTACAGAAGATCACCCATAGGTTAGAATAATCAAAATTGATAAAAACAAATTTATCTTTGTAAAATAATGCCGCAAACAGGAGATCAGTGTATTTGTTTATTATTACAATGTTTTGTGTATTTTGAAAATGTTTTGAAGCACCGAAGATAAAAATACTCTTTACTGTTACCCTCTTATAATTTTAGGGGAACAAAAGAAATAAATCTAGGTCTTTATAAAAAAAAATATAGGATATATTTATCGTTTCCTAAAATCATACAGGACTATCCGTGCTTACTGTGAAAAATGCACATAAACAAAAATCAACGTTTTGGGGAAGCTGAATCAAAAACTTACAAATATTTTTTCCGTATTATAGCTTATATTCATAAATATAACCATACCATGCAAGTGCGTTATTTTTTAGAACTTTGGAATTATTTATAAAAGAAAGCAATATTTCAATATAAGCATTTCGTGAAGTACAACCAAATTAATTGTTTCAGCGACAATAATAAGAAACAATTGTATTTTATTCGGCTCGTGAGTAAACATCGCCTTGATTGAATTGTTATTCTTCGCTGTCAACGCTATTCACTTTTCTATATATCTACAAGTTATGTATTTACGATAACAATTTTCTCGATCGTATGAGTCAAGTTCTATTGAGGTGGACGTTTAAGTAGGGATATTTGTCGCAGAGTGTTTAACTAAGCTACATAAATGATAGACATAGAAGCCTGATCAATGTAAAATTATTCAATGTATTTCTGATTTTGGACGTTTTAACACATAGAAGTATTAAAAACAATTTTAAGAAAGTTAGTTATTTCGTGAGATAGTTATGCCTTATTGGCCTCTATCTTTCGATGTATTTCTACTAAATTTCCTTTAATATCTGCCGTTATGAGTGTGTATTGTGTGGCATCTTATAGTGAAATTTAGGGGAAAAAAAAGAAAAAAAAAGGACCTTTCTACGACTGTTATAATCGTAGGAGTGTACTTTTTATAGTCTTCTTTTGTTTTCGAAAATTTGATTAAACTTATTATAAGTGTTTTTTTTTTTTTTTATTTATTTATTCAAAACATGACTTTTACTTTTTCAGAATATTATTTTTATTTATTCGAAGTATGATTTTCATTTATTCAAAGTTTGATTTTGATTACAGGTAGCAAGAATGGTTATTGTAGTGGCAGTAGCATTTATCGTAGCTTGGTCGCCACAATATTTTGTTAGCATCATAAGTCAGCTTCAAGAATCAAGTTTCTTACGAGAGGAGCAGTTTCTTTTTACAATGCTGATGACGCATCTGTTCGGATTCATCAACAGTTGTGTAAATCCATTCATTTACACGGCTATGAGTGAAAAGTTTAGAAAAAGTTTCCGGCGAACTCTTGGAAAAGTATTCTGCAACTACTATTGCAGACAGCGACTGTTTTATAGAGGAAGCATGTCCCAAAGACGTTCAACAGCTATCACTACTCATGCGTCATCATTTACGGATCCCGAAGCAGAACCGTTGCGATCCGATTCCAAATTTCCTCGTTACAAACTTCAAGTTAAAGCTACACCTTCACGGAGTAGTAGCAGTGATGGAAATTCAAGCTGTCGATCGAACAGTCGATTGACTAAAAACGGAACAGGAAATTCAAAAGAAACATGCCTGTCATTACAATGTAACGGTGATGAAAATATTGTAGCAAATCCTAAACAATGTCATGTCAGGTTCAAACCTAATCATATCGACATTCCAGATTCCGATTCTTTGTCCGGAATTAATACATTCTCGACAGATGACAATCCTACCATGTTACAAAAAGGCTCTAGGAAATCACCAATTACCACAAATGGATGTTCGTATCATGGTAAAGACTCTGTTGATTCATTTTCATGATTAAATCCATTTCATAAGGTATAATTGGTCCCTGGAATTAATCTGTGATAGAATATTCTGGACTGAAGACAGATTATTTAGAGTTAAAACATATCAAATTAATAATTTAACAGGAACATCCTTATTATTTATTTTATGTAAAGATTGTTGTATTCAATCATAAAGTATTATTTATTAAAGCAGGGATGAGACTTGGTTATATACGCCTTTTTAAAATCAGTATATTAACACATTTTGGCTAGTCTTTGATAATATTATTCAAGATGAAAAAAAATTATTTGAAAACTGTAACAGTATTTCTAGTGACGGTACTCATTAGTTTAAGTCGCAGGGATTACATTCATTAAAAAATCACTATTTACATGTATCTGTATCTTCATTCTCACTGCGCGTGCTTACTTTACTCTGAGACTCGTCCTAATGTTCAAACTTATAGAGATATAAGAAAAGTCTTATGAACATTAGCAATATGATGACATTTTGGTCTGTTAAGGCTTCACATACATGAAGTAACAACATCATTATTCACTTCACCATTTCAAATTCACTTTTACAACTAAGCTGCAAATTCATTTTGAACAATATAACACACCGGACCTGAAATATCTCGACTGCTTTACTTATCATGATTGAACTTACAGTATGTTGAAACTTGAAACTACAAGAATCACATAAACTTAACATTATCAATGTAAATGGGTGAGAGAAACTACGAAGCACAGACATATTCACCAAATATAGTAAGCCTATTGCTTATAGCATCCGAAAAACAGAAATCATTACTAAAATTCACTATTGACCATAGAAGCATAAACATGAGGTCAAGGTCAGACACTTTACAAACATTACAAACTCAAAAAATAGTAGACGTATTGCCTAAAGTATCTTTTAAACTAACATAATAGACAAACAATACAGAAGTGTTACATTGTCAAATGAAGCCTAACAAACTTGTACATGCTACAATCAAATAAGGTTAATCTTTGTGTAATTGAAAAATCGTCTAAGAAGTAATGCACAATGCGTTTCAACTTACTGGTAGCATAGGCTATGAATTTATTACTTTGGGATACCATACGGCATATCTTGTTAAAGGTGAACAAAAAGTTAAAACATGCTTAACAGATTAACAAGTGATCAGTATGCTGGAGGTTCTTATTGACATCATATTGGTTGAATTCGGAGAGAGACCTTTTCAACAAAATGTCGGCATTTCTATGGGAACGAACATTGCGCCTCTCCTTGCCAACCTATTTGTATTTTTATATTATGAATCGGAGTCCCTTCAGACACTTTTCCAAAACAAGATCAAAGAACCTAGGTCATTATATTCCACATTCAGATATATAGATGATGTTTTTTCCATTAACAATCCAGACTTTTGATTGGTTTCCATTAAAGTATCTCCCAGAACTAGACACTACATAAACAACAGACACGGCTCCCTCCACCTCATTTATAGACTATAGACTTGCACCTCAGATTTAACACAGATGGTCATCTGAGAACCAGAATCTATGACAAACGAGACGATTTTAATTTTGAAATTATCAATTTCCCCTACCTGAGTACCAATATACCAACTTCATCTGCACATGATATATACAATTCCCAATTTATTCGGTATCCAGTGTCTGCGTAGAAGGTTAATGAACCAGGTGCTTGTCAAAGAACGTCTCGTATTTTTTCTAAAATAAATCATCGTAATGTACCAAGACCTTGTAAATAAATATTCCGTATCAACTTCACAAATAATACACGATGGTAATGAAGTATAGATTATGGGTCCTTACGTTGTTATTAATAATGTGTTATAGTATTGTTTTAGTTGTCTTTATGAATATTACTTTCACTGTTAAGTCCTTTTTTGGTGATGTTCATTTTACGTGGCTCTGTACTTATACATACTGTCATTGTGTTATTGTTCTATGGTTAACATTTTGAATTCGTGTCTTTCATTTTTGGTAATGTGCTTTAAATTTATCTATATACCTTTTGAGTTTCTTTGTTACAAGCCGTGGCTCTGTAGTTATACATCCCGTCATTGTGATGTGGTAATTTTTTGTATTCTTGTCTTTCACTTTTGCTAATGTGTTTTGTCTATATGCCCTTTTGTGCTATTTTGCTACATATGTTTTTGTTTACATAGTGATCAAGATTATAACACAAAGTTCACTGCTGTACCCCTATTTTAGTACATTTGTAGCTATCATGTCTGTTTGTTTGTCCAAACTTCGTTGTCAACTGCCATACAAGTGAGAGGTTTAGCTAGATATACAACCAGGTATAATCCACCGTTTACTATTTAAGAAAATGCCTCTACCAAGTCGAGAATATGACAGTTGTTACCCATTCGTTTGATGTGTTTGAGCTTTTGATTTTGCCAATTTATTAGGGACTTCACGTTAAATTTTCCTCGGAGTCCAGTCCCGGGAATCCAGTATTTTTGTAATTTAACTTTTGTACAGTAGATCAGAAAACGACCAATCCACAAAAACTTAACATTGATCCATGATATGAGGGACCTACAAGAATTCATCTACCAAATATAGTTATCCTATTACTCAAGTGAGAATTTCACATAACAAAACTAGATTTTTTTTTCAAGAAGTCGCTAGTGATAAATACATAGCAAATTCGCTTACCATGCCGTCGGGATTTTTTCATTTTAAGGTTCATACAACTCTCAATTTTGAAATTAAAAATATATTTAATATAAAAGTATGAAAACGTGATACGATTGCCATTGTGACAACTTTCCACCTGACACCAAATGACTTACAAGTTAAACAATTTAGCACATCTCACATCGTATAGAAAGCTATAAATGGTCTCAGCATGACTACAGTAAACAATTAAAACGAGAAAACAAACTCCCTGTTTCATGTTCAAAATAATAAACGAACTTCAAACACAAATATTCACTTCAGTGTTTATTGTTGTGAAAAGGCAAATAACAAGTGCAGGGCATTCTTAAAATATACAATTCACAAGTTGTGTCTTTTTTAAACTATGATGTAATAATTTATAAACCAGTGCTTAAGTCGATTCAAAATGGACCTTTTAGTTCAAAATCAATTTATTGGTGGTATCGTTTTGCTCTGATTATTTTGCGTTTGTATTGTGATTGAATGGTCAATTTCTTCATTGAACGTTTATATCGATGGCATACTGTAGTAAGCTACATATACATGGCTGATCAAAAACGTTTTCTATATAGCATTTGGTTTCTCAAATCCTTGACATCCAGTGTTAACGGTGAAGATTATTGCTCAAAACGTGTCGTCAATTTTCCAGCCTTAATTAATTACCTCAGATTGATTTGGCTAAGATAATTTAAATGGAACAACTTTATGACAAATAACAGATTATACCCGATATATTTATGAATATTGCAAACGGCTTAGCGATAAACCAGAGTCACTTCAGTCACATTATAATTAAGATTTACATTGTTACGGATGCTGCATGTATAAGGAAATTCAAGAAACTGCACATACGTCAAAATCATATATCTTGATATTGCCGCAGAAGTGAATTAGTTGTGGGGAATGTTGTCTTCCTTTACCATTAAAATATCAAGTTTTAGTCTCTGTCGTTACACCTGAACTCTTTAAGTACATTTTAAATACATGTAACACGACATATCCATGAATATAAAAAGAAAAGCACTCAAGAAAACAAATTGTTAACACTAGTAAGTCTTGTGTGGACGAAACGCACTTTTGGCGTATTCAATTTTAAACCTGTTGCCTTTTGTTAGCTATTATTCGTGTGTTTCTTTGTCCGATATGTTCTCCTATTTGTTTGTATTGTGGTCCTATAATGTGGTGTTGTCATTTTAATGTTATATTTAACATGGCCATAAAAGCGGGAGGTTTGGCATGCCACAAAACCAGGTTTAATCCACCATTTTTTTCTTTAAAAAATGTCCTGTACCAAGTCAGGAATATGGTCATTGTTATATTATAATAGTTTCTGTTTGTGTTACATTTTAACGTTGTGTGTTTCTTTTGGGTCGTTTGTTTCCTCTTGTATTTGATTGTGAATTCACACTATTATAAGACGTGTCACGGTACCTTTCTATCCTAAATTCCTGTATTTAGTTTTGATGTTATATTTGTTATTCTAATCGGATTTTGTCTATGCTTAGTTCGTTTCTCTCCTATATTTCATGCTTTTCCCTCGGTTTTAATTTGTGACCCGGATTTGTTTTTTCTATCGATTTATGAGTTTTGAACATCGGTATACTACTGTTGCCTTTATTTAACAACACGAACTCTGTCAAGACCGGGGGTAAGCCCAGATGCTGCGAATAAGGAAACACGAATTTTGTTCTATACGTGACACCTGTTGTTTTGTTCATAGTAAGTACAAATTTGGTGCTGTCATATTGTCATATTATCAATTCCGATTTTTATGTATGAACGTCCCCTGTTGACCTTGTGTCGTTTGGAGCAAACGCGTCATAGGACATTGTGACCGCTAAATATTCCTGGAGAAAGCCCCAACTTGAAGATCATATATACATTAAAAAAATAAAATGGGATGGAAATTTCACTACTGTAAAAGTAATTGGATATAGGCTTTTTCAACGAAGTTTAGGCATTTCTATGAAAACAAACTGTGCCCCTCTCCTTGCCGATCTCTATTTTTTCCATATAGTCGGAGTTCCTTCAGACACTTGTCAAAACAAGAAGATCAAAGAAGCCAGATCTTTTAATTTCTCATTCAGATATAATGATGAACAGAAGTTCTTTCCATTAACAATCCAAAATTTGTGATTGGGTTTCATTAATATATCTTCCAGAACTAGTAGTTAAATATTGGCAGACACGGCCTCATCTGCCTCATTTAAGACTTATTACCAGAATATATGACAAAGGAGACGATTTTAATTTTGAAAGTATCAATTTCAACCACCTTAGTAGCAATATACCAAATTCACTGCATTTGGGATATACATTTCCTAACTTATCAGGTTTTCAAGAGCTTGCAGCTGCTACTCATAATTTGTAAAACGTCACCAGTGTCAGAACAGAAAATGGATGAACCAGGTTTAAGTCTAAATAATTCCTTCAGACGATTCAAAGACCTTGTTGGTAAATGTTCCGCATCAACTTGTTAATCATCGTAATACATGTTCTTGTCAATGCAAATTATCACTTTTACCGTTTAGTTTTTTTGGTAATATCCATTTAATGTGGCTCGGTACTTCTACATCCCGTCATTTTGTAATAGTACTTTTTGTATTCTTTTCCTTTGTTTATGCTAATGTGCTTTGTCTTTAATGCCTTTTCGTTTTTTATGTTGACATATTTATTTGTTTTCATAGTGATTAAGATTATAATTCAATGCTGACTGCTGTATAGCTATTTTTGACATTTTTACTTATTATGTCTGTTGTCATAATATTATAATTTTAGGTGTTTGTCATACTAGGTTTAGCTAGCTGTAAAACTAGGTTGTATCCGCCATTTTCTACATAACAAAATGACTGTATGAAGTAAAAAAAAATATGACGGTTGTTATCCATTTGTATGATGTATGTGCGCTTTTGATTTTGCAATTTGAAGGGACTCTCCTTTTTCAATTTTCATTGGAGTTCGGTATTTTAGTTCTTGAATTTAATTTACCGAAATCTTGAAATTACATTTTGTATTTTAGTGCTTTAACATTGTCCATAAATTCAAAATATAAAGCAACACATGTATGTCCCATTACATAGTTTAACGTACCACTATGACAAAATATTAACGCCATAGGTCTACAAATGTCATTGCAGGTCACATATAAGCGACCTATAATTGCTGAAATTGGTGTCATTTCGTTCTGTTTGGTAAAAGTCTAATTGGCAACCATCCCCAACTCCTTATTTTATATTTATCTAACTACATAGTCATAAAAGATCATAAAAGTATTACATCGTTACATAAAAGATTTTTACATCGGTACTTATACATCTCGTCAATGTGTTTGTATTGTCTTTCATTTTTGGTGGTGTGTTTTGTATATGCGACTTTTTTGTATTTCTTTGGTTCTTATAACGTGACTCTGTACTTTAAAAGAACCCGTCAGTATGATATTGTTCTATTTTATGTCATTATGATATATTTCTATTATGAATTACAATATACGTTGAACCACAAACGTCAAAATCATTCAATCGCGTAGTGGAATTAACTATTTGTGGATTCTTATAAATTCTATATATAACTTTTGGACTAGTTTAAATCTCGGTCTATTTCTGAAATTTATTCTCACATACTTTAGATTGTTTAACCCTGTATGCTAACATTGCCTAGTTAAATTTAAAAATTGTTTGTATGCACATTGAACGACAAATCTATGTGACGTATAAAATTTTCTGACGTCAGACACACAAATCAATGAATATGTTTGTTCATAGATGTTTTTGTGTTCTGTTAAATTGTTCCTTTTGAAATTGTTATACGATGATGACTGATGTACCCATATTCTGTATATTTTATTTATTGTGTCTCTTTAGTTAACGCATCAATGTAATTAAAATATAACGGAATTTGATAAGACTGTCATCAAAGTGAGAGGGTTAGCGCTATAAAACCAGGTTTAATCCACCATTTTCTACATTTGAAAATGCCTGAACCAAGTCAGGAATATGACAGTTCTTGTCCATTCGTTTTTGATGCGTTTTGTTATTTGATTTTGCCATCTGATTATGGACTTTCCGAATTGAGTTCAGTATTTTTGTGATTTTACTTTTTATTTTAAACCATCAGCTAAATGAATGTATTTATATGTTGTATAACATGCACATGCAAAGTATGGAAAAATAATTAAATGTTTTATTCATGTTCTCTCTTTGTTGCATCATTATTACAGGAAATGTCTTTGGATCAGGATGTTAAAATTGTTAAAATTCAAACCGGTAGTTGCTGTAAGCTATGAGAACGAGTTGTTAGAATGTATCTCAAGTTATTTAACAGATTTGTAGCCGCTTGGTATCAAATAATTGGAATAAAACTGTTATGTGATTATAATTGCTTCCGACAATCTCTTCGTCCTTACAAACGAGGCTATGTAAATAAATATGTATGTCAAAATAATTACAAGTAAAAGGGAAAAAAACTCGGACCTTTTATTAACAAGTTTGAAAAAATGTGTATAATTAGTTATAACATATTATTTACTAGACGCAAACAGGACAAGTAATAAACCAGTTGCTTAAATTCTTTTTTTGTTGTTGCAATTAATGATGTCAAGAAATGCCACTAGTTTTACATTCGTGTTAGATATTACTTCGGAATAATGATCTTTCAAATACATTCAAAATTTTATTCCTACCCGAAAATAAATTTTATGTTTACGTCAGACGCGCGTTTCGTCTACAAATACTCATCGGTGACGCTCGAATTCAAAAAAGTAAAAAAGGCCAAATAGGTACGAAGTTGAGGTGCATTGAGGATCAGAATTTAAAAAAGTTTTGCAAAATACAGCTAAGGTAATCTATTCTCGAAAAAGCTTTAGCATTTCAAAATTCAAAAGTTTTGTAAACAGTTAATTTGTAAATATGACCATATCAATGATAATTCATGTCAGCACAGACGCACCCGATTTATCCTTTACCTTCTTTTTATTTAATAACGTGTGGTTCGTTTGATCTCAGTTCTTCATTGCTCAAAATTCGAGTATGACGATTTTCTTGATTTCCTCTGAATTTCCTATTGAGGCGTCATGCAAAAGGCGACCATGTCTGATGACCTCATATAGAAAGTACACTTTTGTTTGCACATCATCCGAAAAGAATGATTAAAATTGTCTGTATATCGTCTATTAATTATCAGACAAAAATATATCTTATGTACATTAGTACTTTTGCCAGTTGGTGTTGAAAACAATACACGAACAACAAATATGAGAGACAACAACCTCCGACATAACAATTTTTTATAAAATAAAACACATAGTATTTTCTAATGTCATAACTCGTGTAAATTATTATAGATAAATTAGTGCAAACATAATACAATTTCTTCGCACAAACGTAATGCTTGTTATAATTGGCAAATGTAGTTGCTCCTTGAAATATTGTTTTAGGGGCATTCTGTAAGTTGATACAAAGTAGCAAATTAACCTGACGATATCGGGATATGGGTATTTAGTCGGATCTTAACACGTACTTGTGATTTGTTTGAAACCGGTTTTAACGAAGAAATGTCGAAATGTTCAGAACTTAATTAAATCTGTTTTTGGGTTAGATGGTGCAAGCATACGATTTTTATTGCGTCTTACACTTTGAGAAGCGAATAATCTTTAGCTACTTTATTTAAATATTGTGTAAAAACGTTAATTATGAGCTATGAAAGTCAAGTGGCTCAAGCATTTTACTGAGGAAGTTTTAAAAAAATGCAAAGAAATATTTTAACAGTGGGTTAGATTTCATTAGTCTTTACTATCTATAGATTAACAACTTTTGGTTATATAATAATTTATAATTTATAATCATCATTGAAGGTGGAGCGCGATTGCACAGTTAATTAATTATATTGATGTGCCGTTTGTATGCAAGAGTGACATTCCGTTGTATTATGTGCCAATTCGAAAAAGTTATGCGAGTATTGTCTCCCTTTAACAGGTTCATTATTTTATAATTAAGTTTAAGTTTCTGATATAAATTTGAATAGTTACAAAATGTATCAATTCAATATATTTCAGTTTTTGTTATTGGTGTATCAAAAACATTGATGTACGAATATAATTTCATAAATTTGAAACGTTTAAAATGATTGCATACCAATATAAAGAACCGTTCATCATTTTTGAAAAAGACTATGATTGAAATTCGTATTATTTATCATCCCTTCATGATAGATTGATTGGGAAATGAACCAAAGTTCTCTAAAGGTAATATCAGAGAGGGACTAGCAAGCAATTTTTAATTGTAGGTTATTTAACATTAAAACAACTTTCCACTATAAACAAATGTTATTTTATACAAATATAAGGACCCTGTTAGCTAAATCTACAAATTTTATTAGATATTATGAATTTTTATTATAATAGATTAATATGCTATAAAAAGGTATATGATTGATCTCCTCTAAGAATTGCATGCTGATTTTGAAAAAACACCAATTATCTTGATTATATGACACTAAGGTTGGTACTTATTTTAAAACGTTTAAACCCGCTGCATTCAGCACCTGTCCTAAGTCATGATCATTGGTTGTCGTTTGTTGATGTGGTTTGTAAGTGTTTCTCGTTTTTTATATAGATAAGACCGTTGGTATTCCAATTTAAATGGTATGACACTAGTCATTTTTGGGCTCTTTATAGCTTGCTGTTCGGTGTAAGCCAAAGCGCCATGTTGAAGACCGTAATTTGACCTATAATGGTTTACTTCTACAAATTGTGACTTGAATGGAGAGCTGTCTCATTAGCACTCATACCACATTTTCTCATATCTGTTAATTGCAAATATACACTTTTGTATTTAGATGATTTTAATTTTAATTTTCACCCAACTCCTCTTCCTCTGTTTCAGTGACACGAATGTCCTGATTATCAGTGAAATTACGTTCACGTCTGAGAAGATGATGATGGCTTCTCCTTTCAGTTCGAGTGCATCGTCCACTGTTAATGGTAACATTGGCAGTGGTACACTCAATATATGAATTTATGTGCGGTATTCGGAGGGTATTTGAAAGATTGCGCATTAATTTTATAAAGGAGATTTTGTATATGTTGTATACTATTGCCGTTAATCGGTTTGGCGGTCAGGATACAAATACATTGCACGGGTTTTTAGTTATCGAGGACTGGGTAGTGACCACATACGCGCACGTCATATATATATAGGTACAAGTTTATTTTATTTTTTTGTATACAAAATATTTGTATTCAAGTTTTATATAGAACAGTATTTATTTTGTAGATTATTTTGTGGCAGAACATATTGTCCAAGATTCTGACATCATGTGTTTTTGATGGACTTTATTATTTTAGTTCGATGGACTAAACCAGATCAGATACATATTGTATAAAAAATAAAATTTAAGGTGGTCCCTGCGCCATTCAGTATCAAAACTTGTATTTGTTTTATTGTATTTAGAAAGTAAAGGCTAATGTTGAAGGGTAAATAATTGGATGTGCTCAGTTATTGACACATATGTTCAAAATAGATGGAGCAGTTCAGCACATAAATACTTTGTTTAGTTAAACAACGTGCATTAAAACATAAAGGAGTTGAAACTGTATTAGTTAGCGATATTGATCTTGTACAATCCCTGAGCTCTCGGATACAGCTGGGATAGCTGTCCAGACTGTACTTAAGATAGTGTAATCGTCAGATTTTGAACCGCTACTGTCACTGACGATTGAATCAGGTGCTATGGTTACAGAGCACGACAATTTGGGAATCTTCTGTGGTATAACGGATTTCTGTAGCATGTCCAGTTATTCCGGCTTCCTTCAAGGAGCCAATACTGGGTTGAATTTGGTCGGTTTGCGCACGGTACGCAGATCATCAGGCGAAACAATAATAAAATTATATTATTATTATAATTATATAAATCTCCAGGATTTAGAGTTTTCCAATCTTACTCCTTTGAGATTTGTAAAAACCATGTACTCTTTTCCAATGTCTATTCAAATCCTGTTTTCTTGTCGAAGCATAGAGACACCCAGCCTCGGTGCACAGAAACTTTCCTTCTCTCCCTTCGCCTTTGCACATTTGAGTGTATGTGCATCCCATACAGCCTCTGTTTTGCAATCTGTATAGCAAAAATGACATCGCCAGTCCTGTCTATTTCTTGGGGTCACTTTTGTCTTCGTAATTTCTGCGAAATAAAATAAAAATAAAACACTATGACTGTAGTCGGCGTTTGCTGTAGAAATTAAATTTATATACATATCAATATTTATTGATATACATCCCTTGAATCACTTGGATCAGCAAAATTGTCCGACATATCATTGGACATTTCGGGCACCACACCTACCAGTACTACAGTATCATCTGATTCTTGAGACTTTTTCTCTGAGCACATACTTCACAACTGGCTATATAGGCTACTACTAGTAATTATCTTTGATTCTAGATAGTATTTTACTGATGCCAAGATTGCCGGACGTCTTGTTATCATGACACTGATTAATACTGTCTAATTTTTCTTAAATTCTGGCAAGGTTTCGTTAAAAAAAACTCAACTTTGTTAAGTCTGTATCTCGAAAACGACTATCATTGTCGCATATGTGGAAATTAATTGATTATTACAATCTATATGTACAATCCGTGACTGAAGGGAGGTAATTGTATTTATTTCATTGATAAGAAAAGTTTTAAAGTTTTAGTAACATATATATACGTTTGACCAATGTTTCCATAAAAGGAAATTGAACAAATTTTCACATTTTTTATTATAACGGGGTGCTTGCATGATAACTGTATAAATTGCATGTTCAAACGGTACGATTGGTGTATTTTAGACTCTTAATGTCATTCAAAAACAATATAACCAGTACACTGATGAGCTTATGTTTTTACCTGTATTGTATATGTAACACGCCCAAACGCGTCTGTTCTCCCCAAACGCGTCCGTAATATTCAATATTCTCCAAACGTGTCCAATTTCATAACCCCCAAAACGTGTCTGTTCTCCCCAAACGTGTCCGTAATATTCAATATTCTCCAAACGTGTCCAATTTCATAACCACCAAAACGTGTCTGTTCTCCCCAAACGTGTCCGTAATATTCAATATTCTCCAAACGTGTCCAATTTCATAACCACCAAAACGTGTCTGTTCTCACCAAACGTGTCCGTAATATTCAATATTCTCCAAACGTGTCCGTAATATTCAATATTCTCCAAACGTGTCCAATTTCCTAACCACCAAACGAGTCCGATAATTGTTATTCGCCGACACGTGTCCATTATTACACGCCAGAACGTCTTACGTCTTTTAACGCCAATACATGCATAGTCGTCCAAAACCAATAACGTTTACGGCAAAAGGGTTCAATGCCAGTTGATAATGATTACCATAAAAATATTGCAAATTTAATCTGTAACATATGAATTGACTTTTGTCTGAAATTGATTATTGTCCAGTTGCAAGTATTTCATGCGCATTTTGAGCAAACATATATATAATTCTTTTACTGTTTACTATGTAAATTATTGTGTACTAATAAACTCCGTTGATGCCTTTTATATTCATCCAAATATTGCATGGCTTTATTCAGCAGAATTGACTTCCCTTTTTTCAACAGTTCTGGTATTTTAAAAGCTCTTAAAATCATAAACTGGTTATATGGTTTTTCAATAAATTTTAGGCAGCTCCAGACTTCAATTAAACTGATTGAAAGATGATGTCTTCATCGTATGAATATCAGTCACAATTCCTCCCGTTAAGGATTGAGTATCATAACATATATGAGAAGAACATAACCCGTGTCATGCCAACAACAGGTTTTTAAATAAATGTGTTTATTTCCGATGCAAAGACCCTATAAGTGAATCAATATTAACGCCAAAATATGCAATCTTTAATGACCTGACAACAGTAGCGTAATAAAGTCTATTTAAAGGTTTTGTAAGCTTCTGAGGTGAATACTGACATTTTTGTGCTTTATAAAAAATATTTCCATAAAAAATTGGATGCGAAATACCTGAACGTATTAGAAGTCTGCATGTTGAGCAATATTTACGAATGATGTCCTTATACCGATGATAAAATTTAATAAATGTTTTGACAAGTTTGTGATTTCGAAAACCCTGGTGTAATAATTTTTCAGTAATACATAAATTTCTCTCGTTAAAATCTCAAACATTGTTACATACACGAGCGAAGTTGAGATATACCGTAGGATGGTGACAAGGGAACGTCACCATCTAACTAGAGGCTCTAAAGAGCCTGTGTCGCTCACCTTGGTCTATGTGCATATTAAACAAAGGACACAAATGGATTCATGACAAAATTGTATTTTGGTGATGGTGATGTGTTTGAAGTTCTTACTTTACTGAATGATTTTGCTTCTTACAACTATATCTATAATGAACTTTGCCCATTAGTAACAGAGAACTATATTTGGTAAAAATTTACATAAATTTACCAAATTAATGAAAATTGTTAAAAATTGACTATAAAGGGCAATAACTCCTTAAGGGGTCAATTGACCATTTAGGTCATGTTGACTTATTTGTAGATCTTACTTTGCTGTCAACATTATTGCTGTTTACAGTTTATCGCTATCTATAATAGTATTCAAGATAACCAAAAACGGCAAAATTTCTTTAAAAATTACCAATTGGAGGGCAGCAACCCAACAACCAGTTGTCCAATTCATCTGAAAAATTCAGGGCAGATAGATATTGACTTGATTAACAATTTAACTTCTTGTCAGATTTGCTCTAGATGCTTTGGTTTCATAGTTATAAGCCAGAAACTGCATTTTACCCCCTATGTTCTATTTTTAGCCGTGGCGGCCATCTTGGTTGAATGGCCAGGTCATCGGACACATTTTTCAAACTAGATACCCCAAAGATGATTGTGGCCTAGTAGTTTCAGTGGAGATTTTGTAAAAGATTACTTAGATTTATGAAAAATGGTTAAAAATTGACTATAAAGGGCAATAACTCCTAAAGGGGTCAACTGACCATTTTGGTCATGTTGACTTATTTGTAGATCTTACTTTGCTGAACATTATTGCTGTTTACAATTTATCTCTATCTATAATAATATTCAAGATAATAACAAAAAACAGCAAAATTTCCTCAAAATTACCAATTCAGGGGCAGCAACCCAACAACCGATTGACCGATTCATCTGAAAATATCAGGGCAGATAGATCTTGACCTGATAAACATTTATATCCCCATGTCAGATTTCCTCAAAATGCTTTGGTTTTTGAGTTATAAGCCAAAAACTGCATTTTACCCCTATGTTCTATTTTTAGCGGTGGCGGCCATCTTGGTTGGTTGACCAGGTCACGCCACACATTTTTTAAACTAGATACCCCAAAGATGATTGTGGCCAAGTTTGAATTAATTTGGCCCAGTGGTTTCAGAGGAGAAGATTTTTGTAAAAGATTACTTTAATTTACGAAAAATGGTTAAAAATTGACTATAAAGGGCAATAACTCCTAAACGGGTCAACTGACCATTTTGGTCATGTTGACTTATTTGTAGATCTTACTTTGCTGAACATTATTGCTGTTTACAGTTTATCTCTATCTATAATAATATTCAAGATAATAACCAAAAACAGCAAAATTTCCTCAAAATTACCAATTCAGGGGCAGCAACCCAACAACCGATTGACCGATTCATCTGAAAATTTCAGGGCAGATAGATCTTGACCTGATAAACATTTTTACCCCATGTCAGATTTGCTCTAAATGCTTTGGTTTTTGAGTTATAAGCCAAAAACTGCATTTTACCCCTATGTTCTATTTTTAGCCGTGGCGGCCATCTTGGTTGGTTGACCGAGTCACGCCACACATTTTTTAAACTAGATACCCCAATGATGATTGTGGCCAAGTTTGGTTTGATTTGGCCCAGTAGTTTCAGAGGAGAAGATTTTTGTAAAAGTTAACGACGACGACGACGACGGACGACGGACGACGGACGACGGACGACGGACGACGGACGCCGGACGCCAAGTGATGAGAAAAGCTCACTTGGCCCTTCGGGCCAGGTGAGCTAAAAATGGATAATTAACGATAGGAAATGAAAAATCATCTCTTTTATCATAAATTTTACTATTAAGCTTTCCGTTAATGATATAGATATCAAGATCGAGGAAAGGGCAGTAGTCATTGTTAGTATAAGCTTTATTAAAAGCAAGTTCAACAGGATACATTTTTTTAGTATACATACTGAAGTAGTCTTTATTGAGAGCCAAAATATCATCCAAATATCTAAAAGTATTATTAAATTTGTGTATAAGATGTTGTTTCGATGGGTCTTTGCTAACTTTTGTCATATATTGTAACTCGTAGCAATACACAAACAGGTCCGCAATAAGTGGTGCACAGTTAGTCCCCATTGAATTCCGATAACCTGGCGATATTCGGACTCTCCAAAGCGAACAAAAATGCTATCTAGTAAAAATGCAAGGGCAGATATAGTATCAAAGCATGTCCACTAAAAAAAAAACCTAAAAGAGTTCGACATATATATTCACATTCTGACTTTTTAAATGCCCATTTATTAGGTGTGTGAATTTTTTCGTAGTGAGAATGTGAGTCAATGTGGTATATAGGGTAGAAAAATCAAAACATTTTGAACAGATTCAAAATCAACAATATAAGCATGCAATTCCTGCATTTTAATCAAATTAAAAAGATGCGTCGTTCATATTCAAAATATGATTGAAATTCATATTGATGTCAATATATGAAATATGCGTGATTTGTGGCTTAACTTACAATGTTATATATAATCATAATATTGATAATCTTTATTTTTTTTCCGATGCTACATGTATATATTTTTTAATGCCATTGTTTTGCCATTAATATGCAGGTCTGTCTGTCTGTTTGTTTTGTTTTTGTTTTGTATTGTTTTTTTATTTAGTAAAAATCCTATTGTTTGAATTTGAAACTAATAAAATTCTTATTCTTATTGATTAATCCTATTTTTGGAATATACAATCAACTTTGTGCAGTAGTTGTGCAGACTGCATCTTATGAGTCGTCTCAAATCATACCTTTGAGTCACACAAAAATGATAATAACTGATATCCATTTTCAATGCAGGACTACTGCTGTACCGTACAGGAGAATGCTTAAAAAACTATTATTGGCTAATTATACACGTTACAAATGAGTGCAAACAAAATCAATGCATGTGTTGACTCTTCGTCGGTTATCTTCAAAATTTTAGGATCGCTTACCATTAAAATAGAATGCAATGTATTTTATGACAGTTATGGTATAAAAATGCATGAATTATCTAGAGCCTGTATGTTTATCTCAACTATTTTCAAGATAGCAAGTTATTAAAAGCTACGCATTAAGATCATCTTCCCAAAATATATTCGTTCAACGATTTTAAACTAATTATGGTAAAAGAACCTTTATATATTCTGGAACCTTGCTGTGGAATTCCTTGCCGTTGATATCGAAAGCAAGAAAAGGTAAAAAGGATTTTAAAACAAAATTTAAAAAAAAAAGAGAAGAGGACTTTCCGAAGTTACAATGTAATAAAAAGGAAACTAACGAAAATGCCGGACTCCAAGGACCTATGAAATTTCAAAACAGGATTTCCATTATTAAATGGCAAAATCCCATGCCCAAAATACATCAAATGAATGTACTACAACTGTCATATTCGTACCCTGGTACAGGCATTTTCTTATGTAGAACATGTTGGTTTTAATCTGTGTTAAAAAATAGCTGAAACCTCTCACTTGTAGGAAAGTCGCTTACATTCCTATATATTGACAACAATGTGTAAATAAAACAGTCATAATAGGTAAAGATGTCACCAGTAGGGGTACACCAGTCAACGTTGTGTTACAATCACTATAAAAAAAAATATATGCAAACAAAGAAAACAATAAAGCATATGGACAAAGCACATAAGCGAAAACGAATGACAAAAATACAAAAAGTTACAATAGCAGAATAACACAATGCCGGGATATATATGCACCGAACTATATCAGATGGATATTATAACTGATTTGTATAAGTTCTTTCTTATGTTGTACTGTTACACCACTGTCTAAGGTTATGGGAGGGTTATGATCCCACTATCATGTTAAACATTATGTATGTATGTACTGGCCGGACCAGTGAGTGTAACCAAGATGACTGGGTTTAAGTTAGGATAAAACAATCAGGAGCTGACTTTTATTTTACTACCAATCCAAAAGGTGAAAAACTGAAAATACAAATATAATACAATTTTACAATGTGTTCAATGGTAATTTCAGTCCATTAAAAATAGGGATAAACAGTTCGTAGTTGTATAAAGCTGTAAATGTTCTTTATAATGATAAGTAGATAAATATTCTTGCACACGTCGGGTTCTGTCTGAATTAAATTGTGTAATCGCAGATACGAACAGTTTGAACGGTTAAATGTTCATAGTTTCTTTATAACATAGGGAAATATATTAAAACAGTTCATCGCTAATGTAAAGACAAGATTTGTAATGTTTTAGATGTAACTCACGCTGTGGTTAGCCACGAATTGTTCCTTTGGACAACATGTCCGATGAATGTTCCTTGTAGTTGTGCACACGACTCGCTGAGCAGTTTTCGTCACGCAGAAGAGAGGGGAAAGTAACACGGATTCCTACACTGTCCTGTATAAAACTCCTAAAGCTGGCGCACATAAAGCAATGTACCCAATGAAACGTTAACAATATAAAATAATGATCACATGAAGAATAAATGATGAATGAGTTCCAGAACAATGTATATGCCCCTCCCAAGTCAGGAACCTGTAAATTAGGGGTTGTTGTTTGTTGCTCTGTTACATATATTGTTTTTTCGTTCATTTTTGTACATTAATACATTAGTTTTCCCGTCTGAATTGTTTTACCTTTGTCATTTCGGGGCCTTTTATAGCTGACAATGCGGTATTGGCTTTGCTCATTGTTGAAGGCCGTACGTTGACCAATTGTTCCTTAAAATTTCGGTGAAATTTGGTTTCTTGTAAAAAGTTGTCTCATTGGCAATCATACCACATCTTTTTATAATTACCAAAAATAGACTTACAGTAAATGTAATGATTAACAAAAACAATTTTAAAAAAACACTATAACATTTAACATTTTATTTATCCTTATACAGGAGTCCGTTCCTAACGCAGAAACTGCTCCAACAAAGTAATAAGGAGGACAGATTAAAATTGACACTCCGTAAATTTTATAGACACCATCACGAATTGGTGGATCCATACGATGTGTCTTTGACCAAACTAGCTAATGACATTTTTACCACATGGTAGATTGTTATTTGTCATTATGTCGTCTAATCTTTTAATTACCAAACGTGACTTATTCCCGATTGTGACTGTTTTGCTGAGTGTGAATTCGCATTACTATAAGACGTGTTACGGTACTTGTCTATCCCAAATTCAGGTATTTAGTTTAAATGTTTAATGTTATATTTGTAATTCTCATCGGATTTTGTCAAATGTGTTGACGTCTTTTCTATTATATTTATGTGTTATTGTAAAGAAAATTAATCACCGCATTCATTTATTAGATTTCATTTTGTTCAACGTAATCAGTACGATATTTTACGCTTGAAGTAACAAACCGGACATAGCTTTATAATATAGTTAATTGCTACCTTAGTTTGCTATTAAGAAATATTAAAATGTGCATTGTTATTAAATGCAATATCAGTATTTACTTCAAATATAATCTTAAATCAATACTAATTCTATCTTATTCTTTCAAATGACGTCATTTTTCATTTTTTGATGATCTGTGTTACAAATTCAAATGACGTCATTTTTTTGTCATTTTTTACAATTTCAAATTTGACGTCAATTGGCGTTGAGGTTTAAACTTATTCGTATGTGTCGTCATTTTGTGTTGCAAATGTCTGGTTATGTAATGTATTTCAGTTGTTTCCTGTAATTAGATAATATTTCAGTTTTATCATGTACAGGTTTTGTTTAGTAATTTTATAAATTTACTGTTTGCAAAAGTATAAATTATTCTAAATAATAGGGATGTTCTGGTAACTAACAGAAAACCCTGGCCGTTTTTGGCACAACTTTTTTGATCTTTTGGTCTTCGATGCTGTTCGACTTTGTGCTTGTTTCGGCTTTCAAACTTTTGTATCTGGGCGTCACTAGTAGATCTTGTGTGGATAAAATGCACTTCTGGCGTATTAAAATTTTCAACTTGTTGCCTTTTGTTGGCTGTTGTTCGTGTGTTTCTTTGTCAATTGTGTTCTCCAATTTATTTATATTGTAGTCCTGTGGTGTTGAATTGTCATTTTAATGTTATATTTCACATGGCTATAAAAGAGGGAGGTTTGGCATGCCACAAAACCAGGTTCAACCCACCATTTTCCTTTAAAAATGTCCTGTACCAAGTCAGGAATATGGCCATTGTTATAATATTATAGTTCGTTTCTGTGTGTGTTACATTTTAACGTTGCGTCGTTTGTTTTCTCTTAGTGTAAATCGATAAGACGTGTCACGGTACTTGTCTATCCCAAATTCATGTATTTGGTTTTGATGTTATATTAGTTATTCTCGTGGGATTTTGTCTGATGCTTGGTCCGTTTCTGTGTGTGTTACATTGTAGTGTTGTGTCGTTTTTCTCTTATATTTAATGCGTTTCCCTCAGTTTTAGTTTGTTACGCCGATTTTGTTTTTTGTCCTTGGATTTATGAGTTTGAACAGCGGTATACTACTGTTGCCTTTATTTAATTAAGATGATAAAACAACGTCAGCACCTAGAATCTATGCTGCAAAATCATCGCGTTTATCATTGATTCTGGTACCGAGATGACCTCTTATGTCAAAGTCGAGGTACAAGTCTAAAAATGAGGCAGAGGAAATCTTGTCTGCTGTTTCTTTAATTTCTAGTATTGGAGAATATCTTAATGGAACCAAATCAAAAAAGTTTGGATTGTTTAAGAAAAGAACATCATCAATATATCTGTATGTGAGATTAAATGATCTGAAATTTTATTTTGTAAAATACACTTTTTTTAACATGTTTAAGTCAACGGTATTTGTCTACCTGTACTATACATATGGTCTTGTGTACAACGTGAAATTAGTATGTTTTTACTTATCTATTACCCTTTCATTTATGTACAATCATCTTATAAAAGTTCGGTTTTCTTATTAATGAAATTAGATGTAGATTGGTGCAGCCTTCTGAAAATGAAGAATTAATTTATCACAATCCGTGATCGGAGGAACTTCAAGGTTACTTAATTATTTTACCTGATCATATAAAATTTACAGTTTTTGTAACATACCCTAGAATTATACTTTTTAATTTCTCTTTGCATAACAAGTAGATTGAACTAATTTTCATTTGGGTACTCTCAAAGGAATGTTTGCACAAGAGTTGTACTGGTCGCCTTGTAAATAGTGCACGATTTAAATATTTCAGACGCCTTACAAAAGAAAATTACCATTACATAAAGCTGTCGATAACTGTGTCATTTTGGTCTCTTGTGGAGAATTGTCTCTAATTGAATACATATTTATGCTATTGGATTATAAGTATAAACCAGTAATGTTCTTTGTTTTTCTTAATATCACTTATATCTGTAATACTTCATCGAAAAGAAAAGACGAATTATGCATTTGGATACATAATGTTTGCGCCTGTACCAAGTAAAGAACCCCCTAGCCTTAAACTGTTAGTGTGTGTGTCTTTTTGCAATTTTGGTGTTTTGTTTGTTTCAAAATTTTGTGAATTATACGTTTAAATTTCTCTTTGCATAATTATACGTTTTAATTTCTCTTTGCATAACAAGTAGATTGAACTAATTTTCATTTGGGTAACTCTCAAAGGTATGTTTGCACAAGAGCTGTGCTGGTCGCCTTGTTAATATTGCACGATTTGTATATTTTAGACGCCTTACGGCATACAAAACAAAATTACCATTACATAAAGCTGTCGATAACTGTGCCATTTTGGTCTCTTGTGGAGAGTTGTCTCATTGGCAATCATTCCGCATATTCTTATTCTTATAATTGAACACATATTTATGCTATTGGATTATAAGTATAAAACAGTAATGTTCTAGGTTTTCTTAATATCACTTATTTCTGAAATTTATTCTTACATACTTTTGATTTTTTAACCCTGTATGCTAACATTGCCTAAGTAAAAATTTTAAATCGTTTGTATGCATATTGAACGACAAATTTATGTGACGTATAAAATTTTCTGACGTCAGACACTCAAATCAATGAATGTGTTCGTAGATAGTAGATGTTTTTGTGTTCTGTTAAATTGTTCCTTTTAAAATTGTTATACGATGATGACTGATGTACCCATATTTTGACTATTTTATTTATTGTGTCTGTTTATTTAACGCATCAATGTAAATATAACGGAATTTGATGAGACTGTCATTAAAGTGAGAGGGTTAGCGCTATAGAACCAGGTTAAATCCACCATTTTCTACATTTGAAAATGCCCGTACCAAGTCAGGAATATAACAGTTCTTGTCCATTCGTTTTTGATACGTTCTGTTATTTGATTTTGCCATGTGATTATGGACTTTCCGAATTGATTTTCCTCTAAGTTCAGTATTTTTGTGATTTTACCTTTTTTTTATATCTGTAATACTTCAACGAAAAGAAAAAAACAAATTATGCATTTGGATACATAATATTTGCGCCTGTACAAAGTCAAGAACCCCCTAGCCTTTAACTATTAGTTTATGTTTTTTTTTTGAAATTTTGGTGTTTTGTTTGTTTTTAAAATTTAGTGTTGTTCATTTCTCTAAACTACTATACTTTAGTATCTCAGATTTAAATGACTTGTCTTTCTTTGCTTGGAATTTCTTCATAGTTCCTACATTAATTTGAATTAAAATTATATGAAAATATCTGGCATCAGTAACATGTATATAAACAAACATCTTAATCTATTACAATAGATAGTAATTTGAATTTAATGTTCAAGGTGACAGCTAAAATGATCATTTTGAAATTCTTTTGAGATATTATTATTGAAACAATCGGTTACAAACGCAAATATTATGACCATAGTGTCGAAAACATTTATTATATCATTCTGCTTTTACAATAAACAATACACCAATTTGATTTTTGAATTAAAACAAATATATAATAATTCAAACTTGAGTAGTACATGGAAAACAGGAGTGAACCCTATAAATTTAATGATATAATTTAATAATGTGGCCATTCATTCAACCCTTAGGATTCTAAGCTAATAATACAGATGAAACTGAAGATATAATTGAATGTTCTTCCTATGTCTTCAAGAAAATAATGATTACAGATATAACTAAGGCAAATTAATTTCCTTAACGAATAATCCCAAATTAATAAAACATGTAAAATAATTACGTTTGTTAACGAAATGCCCCGGGACTAATAGTGTTCTCTGTAGAATCTGTGTAACTGGCATACTTTTTTATCATCGTACTGTTGATCATTTGAGATGACAGAAAATACTTAATTATAATCCTTTCTTAACTTTATGTCAGCATTCTTATATTGTTTCTTTTCATTTTAGAGCAGTTATTTGCATACGGTATACAGCAGGTATGTTTTTTAATTGAAGGATTAGAGGGATTAGGATTTGAAATGAGAGACAAAACGAATAGTCATTTTGGTTTAGCTTAGGAAAATGTGGTACGAATACCAATGAGATACATTCCATCAGACGTAAAACCATATAAAATCTTCCAACTATAGGTCACTGTACGATCTTAAACATTAACAATAACATATATTGTAAAGAAAGCTATGAAATATCCGACATGCTAGCTTGTAAATTATTTAAACAAGAAAACCAACGTCCTGTCCTATGCATGTACAAATCAATAAATGTAAAAATAAAAAAGGAGATGTGGTATGATTGCCAATGAGACAACTCTCCACAGGAGACCAAAATGACACAGAAATTAACAACTATAGGTCACCGTACGGCCTTAGACAATGAGCAAAGCCCATACAGCATAGTCAGCTATAAAAGGGACCGAAATGACAATGTAAAACAATTCAAACGAGAAAACTAACTAAAAATGAACGAAAAACAAAATTATTAAGTAACACATAAACAAACGACAACCACTGAATTACAGGCTCCTGGCTTGGGACAGGCACATACAAGACAATCGCTGAATTGTGGACACCTGACTTGTGCCAGACAGACGCATACAAAATATGGCGGGCTTAAGCATGTTTGCTAAATCAACTCTCCCTGTAACCTGGAAAAGCAGGGTTGACGCGCGGTAATTGTATCGTGCCAACAGCTGACGAACAATGTAAGAACACATTAACTTACAGTTTTTAGTTAATCGTGGTTATGAAATAGTTTACAAGTGACACAACGATGAAGGTATATTGTAGTTGAAATATACAACATATTTGCTTATATAGGGAATCATTGAAGCGTGACTGGAGCGGACCCCCTCTTAGGTCAGTCAGTGGGCCCCCACTTATGTAAATTTCTGAATCCGCCTCTGTATTGTTAACAGCAGAAAGTGCAATTTGTTGTTGAATAAAAATTAAAAAAAGAAATATACAACATCACTACAAGGGCAAAGCGAACGAGTTGGGATGTATGAAAATCGTTGGATTAACCAAAGAAACAACCCCGTCCAAAAAGGGGAAAACAAAAAGCGAAGACCGTTCCTTTTATCAAAATCATTTGAAATATCAAAATCACGTAAAGGACAACTATCGCTATTTGTATTTGGATATCGATTAATATGATTCAAACAGAACTGTACTGTTTTACTGTGTTTGATCATAAACCGTGATTCAAACCAATTCAGTTAGCTATTAATGGGATGCAATTTGTGTTCATAGGAAACTCTATACAACCTGTCGACAACCTTAATTGCTGAAACGTTCATAGACTATAAGATATCAAAGAAATTATGATACGATTAATTTTCTCATCACACTTTCAAGTAATATATTTATATTATTACCCTTTTCATTACAACAGTAAGCTTTATATGAGTTGCAGTAAATAAATTAGCAATCACTTTTTCCAATGAGCAATGTACTTTATATGAAAAAAAAGAAGAATTTACGTCATGCATTTGTACCACCACTACATCATAGGCTGCTTTGACGACCGGAACGAACACAAACCGCATGATAATTACTTGAAGTGAGTTTATTTTTATGATAAATGAGCGTTTTGGTAACCCTTTCATTAAATTATTTCCTAAATGTGGTATTCAAGTATCCACGACATGAATTAATTTATTCAAATAAGAATCAAGAGATTTTAAATGAGATGTCTCCCGTCTATAACACCATTTTTTACATAGGGATGAACGGAGGTCATTAATGCCATGAGGCACTCGTTCCTATTTTTTTTTCAAAAGAGGACAATATAATGGTACTTTTTTTTAGAAATGTTTTGACCTCTCATTCTATAACTATGTTGAGGTCCTCTGTTATAACATGGCCAAAGAAAACCTACCTGAAATACGACGTTTTGATCTCATGTTGAAGGAGCATTATGTTGTATATTAACGTCTTTTGTAGCTAAAATATGTAATAAAAACAACAATTGCATAAGTTTTTTGTTGTATGTATGCGAAATACTATGCATGCAGTTCTATGATATAAAAAACAGAGGTTACAATGTTTAGAATGGTAGGGCCATTATATGTACTAGGTATAAAGGGGAATAAATCAGTATTTATGTTAATTTTTAGTATACCTGGCCCGAAGGGCCAAGTGAGCTTTTCTCATCACTTTGCATCCGTCGTCGTTAACTTTTACAAAAATTTTCTCTGAAACTACTGGGCCAAATTAAACCAAACTTGGCCACAATCATCATTAGGGTATCTAGTTTAAAATATGTGTCCGGTGTCACGGCCAACCAACCAAGATGGCCGCCATGGCTAAAAATAGAACAATGGGGTAAAATGCAGTTTTTGGCTTATATCTCAAAAACCAAAGCATTTAGAGCAAACCTGACATGGATGAAAATTGTTAATCAGGTCAAATCTATCTGCCCTGAAATTGTCAGATGAATTGGACAACCCATTGTTGGGTTGCTGCCCCTGAATTGGTAATTTTAAGGAAATTTTGCTGTTTTTGATTATTATCTTGAATATTATTATAGATAGAGATAATTTGTAAGCAGCAATGATGTTCAGCAAAGTAAGATTTAGAAATAAGTCAACATGACTGAAATGGTCAGTTCCGGTGACCCTCCCATATAACCAAGATGGCCGCCGCGGTTAAAAATAGAACATAGGGGTAAAATGCAGTTTTTAGGGCAAATCTCAAGGGTTTAAATGTTTATCAGGCCAAGGTCTATCTGCCCTGAAATTTTCAGATGAATCCGACAACCGGTTGTTGGATTGCTGTCCCTGAATTGGTAATTTAAGGAAATTTTGCCTTTTTTTGTTATTATCTTGAATATTATTAAAGATAGAGATAAACTGTAAACAGCAATAATGTACAACAAAGTAAGACATAAAAATAAGTCAACATGACCAAAATGGTCAATTGACCCCTTAAAAAGTTATCCTTTATAGTAAATTTTAAAAAAATTTCATAAAATTTGTAAATTTTTACTAACAGTTTCCACTGAAACTTAACTGGGCCAAGTTCATTATAAATACAGATAATTGTAATCAGCAAGAATACTCAGTAAAGCAGGATGTACAAACACATCACCATCACCAAAACACAATTTTGTCATGAATCCATCTGCGTCCTTTGTTTAATATTCACATAGACCAAGGTGAGCGACACAGGCCCTTTAGAGCCTCTAGTTCTAATTAAAGAAAAATACCGTGAATGATTTCCAGATGTATCGTTTCAAGGGAATACCCCAAATAATACACTTTCAAGCCGTTTATTACAATATCTTTAGCCCACTCTATGGATATTCGAGTATGATTACAACTTTTTACCACCATAGACGGTTCCCGCGTATCGATACATAAAAAAGATCCTAAACATCAGTTTCTGAAAAATATACTAATTGGTTGTCAAAGGTACCAGGATTATAATTTAATACGCCAGACGCGCGTTTCGTCTACATAAGACTCATCAGTGAAATTCAGATCAAAATAGGAAGTTTAGATATGATCCCTATGGCCAAGTTATTACGGTGAATCAAGATATCGTCCGAGACAGAGAGGTAAAACATTTTTTGAAAAAAGGACATCGTCCACAATCTAAAATATATTTGAAATAGTGTCGTCAGGTCAAAAAACTCTTTCCTCGTTTTATAAAAAAATGGAGTCAACGGGAAAATTCTGATAAAATTTCTCTTGGTTCTTTTTTTAATAAATGTATGAATGTTGTGGATATTCGAGAATCACATTTTGAAAATAATTCAGAAATTTATTAAAAGAGTACATCATACTCCTATTTCCAGAATAAGAAATAAATTTGGCGAACTTTGTTTGTGTTTGTACTGGTCGACAAAGCAGTCATCTCAGAGATGATGTTTGTACTGGTCGACAAAGCAGTCATCTCAGTGATGATGTTTGTACTGGTCGACAAAGCAGTCATCTCAGTGATGATATTTGTACTGGTCGACAAAGCAGTCATCTCAGTGATGATATTTGTACTGGTCGACAAAGCAGTCATCTCAGTGATGATGTCTGTACTGGTCGACAAAGCAGTCATCTCAGTGATGATGTTTGTACTGGTCGACAAAGCAGTCATCTCAGTGATGATGTTTGTACTGGTCGACAAAGCAGTCAACTCAGTGATGATGTTTGTACTGGTCGACAAAGCAGTCATCTCAGAGATGATGTTTGCACTGGTCGACAAAGCAGTCATCTCAGTGATGATGTGTGTACTGGTCGACAAAGCAGTCAACTCAGTGATGATATTTGTACTGGTCGACAAAGCAGTCATCTCAGTGATGATGTTTGTACTGGTCGACAAAGCAGTCGTCTCAGTGATGATGTTTGTACTGGTCGACAAAGCAGTCATCTCAGTGATGATGTTTGTACTGGTCGACAAAGCAGTCATCTCAGTGATGATATTTGTACTGGTCGACAAAGCAGTCGTCTCAGTGATGATGTTTGCACTGGTCGACAAAGCAGTCGTCTCAGTGATGATGTTTGTACTGGTCGACAAAGCAGTCAACTCAGTGATGATCATTGTACTGGTCGACAAAGCAGTCATCTCAGTGATGATGTGTGTACTGGTCGACAAAGCAGTCAACTCAGTGATGATGTTTGTACTGGTCGACAAAGCAGTCAACTCAGTGATGATGTTTGTACTGGTCGACAAAGCAGTCATCTCAGTGATGATATTTGTACTGGTCGACAAAGCAGTCATCTCAGTGATGATATTTGTACTGGTCGACAAAGCAGTCGTCTCAGTGATGATGTTTGCACTGGTCGACAAAGCAGTCAACTCAGTGATGATCATTGTACTGGTCGACAAAGCAGTCATCTCAGTGATGATGTTTGTACTGGTCGACAAAGCAGTCATCTCAGTGATGAGTGATGATGTTTGTACTGGTCGACAAAGCAGTCATCTCAGTGATGGTGTTTGTACTGGTCGACAAAGCAGTCATCTCAGTGATGATATTTGTACTGGTCGACAAAGCAGTCAACTCAGTGATGATGTTTGTAATGGTCGACAAAGCAGTCATCTCAGTGATGATATTTGTACTGGTCGACAAAGCAGTCATCTCAGTGATGATATTTGTACTGGTCGACAAAGCAGTCATCTCAGTGATGATGTTTGTACTGGTCGACAAAGCAGTCATCTCAGTGATGATGTTTGTACTGGTCGACAAAGCAGTCATCTCAGTGATGGTGTTTGTACTGGTCGACAAAGCAGTCATCTCAGTGATGATATTTGTACTGGTCGACAAAGCAGTCATCTCAGTGATGATATTTGTACTGGTCGACAAAGCAGTCATCTCAGTGATGATATTTGTACTGGTCGACAAAGCAGTCAACTCAGTGATGGTGTTTGTACTGGTCGACAAAGCAGTCATCTCAGAGATGATGTTTGTACTGGTCGACAAAGCAGTCATCTCAGTGATGATATTTGTACTGGTCGACAAAGCAGTCATCTCAGTGATGATATTTGTACTGGTCGACAAAGCAGTCAACTCAGTGATGGTGTTTGTACTGGTCGACAAAGCAGTCATCTCAGAGATGATGTTTGTACTGGTCGACAAAGCAGTCAACTCAGTGATGATATTTGTACTGGTCGACAAAGCAGTCATCTCAGTGATGATATTTGTACTGGTCGACAAAGCAGTCATCTCAGTGATGATATTTGTACTCGTCGACAAAGCAGTCATCTCAGTGATGATGTTTGTACTGGTCGACAAAGCAGTCAACTCAGTGATGATGTTTGTACTGGTCGACAAAGCAGTCATCTCAGTGATGATATTTGTACTGGTCGACAAAGCAGTCAACTCAGTGATGATGTTTGTACTGGTCGACAAAGCAGTCAACTCAGTGATGATATTTGTACTGGTCGACAAAGCAGTCATCTCAGTGATGATGTTTGTACTGGTCGACAAAGCAGTCATCTCAGTGATGATGTTTGTACTGGTCGACAAAGCAGTCATCTCAGTGATGATGTTTGTACTGGTCGACAAAGCAGTCAACTCAGTGATGATATTTGTACTGGTCGACAAAGCAGTCAACTCAGTGATGATGTTTGTACTGGTCGACAAAGCAGTCAACTCAGTGATGATATTTGTACTGGTCGACAAAGCAGTCATCTCAGTGATGATGTTTGTACTGGTCGACAAAGCAGTCATCTCAGTGATGATGTTTGTACTGGTCGACAAAGCAGTCATCTCAGTGATGATGATATGCTGTAAATACTACATGGACGTTCTAAAAAATAAAATTTATATTTATAAAATTCATCTACATTAATTCAAGTCCGTGCGCTCCAATAAGAATCATATAGTATAAAACAAACATATCATAACCAGATCACAGTTTAAGGCCTATTCTGAACATTTGAAGGTCCCTATTATATATTGGTAATATGTACTAACAAAAAAAACCAATAACATATCGTTTCATCTCGGCCTATAGTAAGTGTTCTACAGCTGATATGTCAGTGCTTTTAACTAGTTCCTTAACTACTATCAAGAAATTATCATAAAAGTATGTAATAAGATATTTGAAATAGTGGAATTAACTATTTTCGAAACGTACAAATTTCTGTGGATCTTTAAGATAAATAACGTACTTTTGTTGGTCCTTTTGATTCTGTTGACAGTTTTGATTTTTCAACTCTTTACACTATATACATTTCAACACAACCTTCTCAAACAAAAGGTTGTCCTATTATATTAAATGGTTGTTTGGTAAATCTGAATGTAAATTTATATTTGCTGCATCTCATTTAAGCTGTTAATATTTCCTTGATAATATTTATGTAAAAAATAAGATGTATGATGGCAAATGAGACAACTCTTCACAAGGGATTAAAATGACACAGAAATTAACAACTATATGTATGTAGACATTATAGGAGCATATATACACTACAGGCACGGGGATACATTTTACTGCATCAAACTCAATACTATGTGCATTTCGGCAGCAAAGTTTATCGACAAGTTGTAGGTATACCAATAAGGCGTACCAATTGCACAATTTTCATGGCAGACTTGGTTTTGTACTGTTATTAAACACAGTTTACGACCAAACTCAGCAAAGACCTAAACTTCATTTAAGTGTTTAATTCAGCAACACTGATCGTTATTTTGCCAAAGGACCAAGTGAGCATTTCTCATCACTTCGCGTCCGTCGTCGTTAACACCTACTCCCTTGACACCATTTGCGAGTATGGTCTTGAGGAAACGATGATAGTACGTCGGAAGGGGACGAAAAATGGCTGACCCGTGTTAAGAGAGAGCCATATCTCTTGCACGTTAAAGACACCCTTGTAGATTTCGAAAAAGAGCAGGCTAATGCCGCTACAAGGCAGCACTCGCACCCGCAAAGTGGAAAGGGATTAATATAAGTTGCAAAACTTGTTTCCCAATCCACTATAAATAAATATGTTTAAATAAAAAAATTAAATTAAACTCCTACAAAAATCTTCTCCTCTGAAACTACTGGGCCAAATTTAACCACACTTGGCCATAATCATCATTGGGGTATCTAGTTAAACAAATGTGTCCGATGACTCCGCACGCGAACCAAGATGACCGACATGGCTAAAAATAGTACATAGGGTAAAATACAGTTTGTGTCTCATATCTCTAAAACCAAAGCATTTAGAGCAAATCTGTCGAGATACAATTGTTCATTAGGTGAAGTTCTATCTGCCCTTATATTTTCAGACCAATCAGACAATCCGTTGTTGGGTTGCTACCCCTAAATTTGTAATTTTAGGCAAATTTTGCAGCTTGCCTTTAAATTTTCAGACCAATCAGGTAACCCGTTGTTGGGTTGCTATACCCTTGAAATTTAAAGAAAATTTTGCAGCTTTTGGTTATTATCTTCAATATTATTGTAGATAAAGATAAATTGCGAACAGCAATAATGTACAGCAAAGTAACCTAAATATAATTCAAAAAATGGTCCCCTTAAGGAGATATTGCCCTTTATAGTCAATTTTTAATCATTTTCATAAATACGTAAATTTTGGTAAATTTTTACAAAATATTGTAATTTTTTGCAAAATATTTTCCTCTGTAACCACTGGGCCAAGTTCGTTATAAATAGAGATAATTGTAAGCAGCAAGATTGCTCAGTAAAGTAAGATCTTCAAACACATCACCAAAACACAATTTTGTCCTTTGTTTAATATGAACATGGACCATCTTTAGAGCCTTAAATTACTGAGTTCGATCATAAACTGTGATTTATAACAGTAAATAAATGATGATATCAAAGGTACAAGGCTTATAATTCAATACGCCAGATGCGCGTTTCGTCTAAATAAGACTCATCCGTGACGCTCAGATCAAAATAGTTAGAAAACCAAATAAGTATAAAGTTAAAGAGCATTGAGAACCCAAAATTACAAAAAGTTGCGTCAAATACGGCCAGCTATAGGGTAATCTATAACTGGGATAAGAAAATTCTCAGTAGTTCGAATAATTCATACTTTTATAAACAGTGAAGTGATAACTGTAATTTCTTTGTTGTCGAGCTTTCGGGATGCTCTCCTTTATGGTACCACTCACCTCAAGGAGGGACTGGGATATAGAAATATATAATCCCTTCGTCTTCTTCCAACCTATGTAAATAAAGGCAACAGTAGTATAATGCAGTTTAAAAGTTATAAATCGATTGAGAGGAAACATATTCGGGTTACAAACTAAAACCGAGGAAAACACATAAACTATAAGTCGGGTAAAACAAAGAAACAACAGAAACACTCAACAAAAACAAACGACAATACAACACACACAGAAACGAACTATAAGATAACAACTGACATTTTTCCTGGCTTGGTACAAGACATTTCAAGACAAAATGGTAGGTTGAACCTGGTTGTTGTGGCTATCAAAACCTCGCGCTTTTATGGCAATGCTAAATATACCACTAAAATGACAAATTACATGACAGGAATACAGTACAAATAAATGCAATAATATTCAGGACAGAGAAAAACACAAAGAAACAAAACAATAGTACATTTAGACATGCTAACCACAGAACAATAGTACATTTAGACATGCTAACCACAAAACAATAGTACATTTAGACATGCTAACCACAGAAAAATTAACACGCAAAACAACCAAGGACAGCACTCAAAAACAGCAAAACGCTTGCAAAAGTAAGGGTCTAAGTTTGCCTGTGAATATATAAATTTACATCCTAGTGCATACTAAATCGTGTGTAATAATACCAAATGTGTATTTATGTGTATGTGTTCTACTTCCGAACATGCTTAAAATATCTGACAGTTGGCGTCAAGCAAACATTAATCAATACATTTTTCACAGCTCTTTAGATCAAGATATTAAATACCTTCATAACTTTTTGTGTTAAAAACATTTACATATATGGAAACGTCTCAATAGCAAAAGTGTATACATTGTATTAATTTAAATCGGGAAAGCGGTTGTATTTATTCTTCCGAAGGCGACGCACTAATACTTTTTTTTCTAAATTTAACCCTTTTTTTTTTAATAAACAACCTGGACAAAACAGTTATAAATAATACTTTATTTTTCTGTTTTAGAAATTGAAGTCAATTGGTATTTTGTTTCTGCTATCGTCATTTTACATCAAGCCGAATAAATCTCAAGAAAATGGTCATCAAATTATTATATATTGTAAATACATTTATACATTTATACAAACTGCACTTAATATTCATGACTAAATTTTAAAACATATTTTGTTTTCGTACACCCAATCACAGCGCTCCTAAGTTACCTCGGGTACAAGAAATGCCAATCTAAAGCTTGGAAAATGTAAAACAATCCCCCCTATAGCTTAAGTCTTGAAGTCTCATACTGATCAGTATAAAAAAAGACTATTTCGCTGATAATTTATTAGATGTGTAATCGCCTATACACCATATTTCTAGCACACTGTACGTTATGGCTGAAATAACTGAGCAGAACAATATAAAAAAAACTTAAAAAGAGCTGTCCTAACAATTTCTTGACAATGACTTTTGAATAGAGAATATGAATAAAAGTGTTTTGTCTATAAATATACGGATGTGGCTCATATATCTAAATAGTAATTACAATCACTATCTCATAATGAAGTTATTTTTGCTTATGCCAGATCTAAATGTATCCTGTAAAAGTATGAAGCACTAATGAAACGCTTTGAGACAAAATTTCAAAATAAAATCTACGGTATTTCACTTGCTACATTTGTCATTAGTATTGTTGAAACAAGTTTGTTAACCTCAAGATGTATTGATCCAGAGATATCTTCATCTCGTATACACTTCAATTAAAGCATGGTTTATTTTTACTGTCACCTTTTTACTTGATTAGTTGCCTGCCCTCAAGGATATGTCAGCTGCTTCTATAATACAATTACTAAAATCAAGAACAACATTTTCTTCACTTTTTAAATATAGAAATTCATTAAGCTTAAATGAAGCAGATGGAGATCTTAGTGCTTTTTGAAAAATAACAACTGAAATTCATATCTCATATATGTTTAACTGTTGTGGTTAAAAAGATATTGTCCCCTAAACTTTATCAAAATTCGATAATATGCTGTCCATGGTACACACCAATTTTAGGCTATGAGAGGGTCTTAAGTACATGTTATGTGCCGGTCCAAATAAGTGTGGTTGCCGTCTACAATGCTGGTCTTTTTGTTTATTGTTATTGACTTCATTCGGGCTGTGTGTTCTCTATGTTTTATTGTTTCCCGGTTGGTTACAGGGACTTTGTATAAACAACTAAACGGTATATTTAAAAACAAAATATTGTTTAAAGCTAAATGAATACCCGTCTTTCGGTGGAAATTGGTCTTATTGTCAAGCATACATTTCCTTATTTCATAATTATTCTAAATCAAAATCTAGGATTCTAGTTGTACGATTTAGCCTTTTCTTTTGTCGTAAAACCTTTGCATTTTCCTCTTTTTATGCCAATTAAATGTGATAAAAAGTCGGCTCACTTGGTAAATTTTTTAAAGGTTGTAATTTGGTTTTTGTTTCTGTTAGCTAGTTCATTACGCTGCATACGTGATGTACAGTTAGCAAAATTCAAAGGTCTACTTATATTCCGCTATGTGCTACCGGGTTTTCCCGTTACAATAAGATTCTGGAACAGACAGATGCGCGTTTAATGGCAACTTTGTATCTCCACATACTAGTAATAGAGCTCTAAAACCCGATATTGGTACTTCGAAGTCTGGCGGCCTAACATTAAAAGTTAACTACAAAAGACATCTAAAGATCACAATCAGGCATTCCGAAATTGGAGAAACACCACATAAAACACAGACGCTCTAAAAACTGTACTCAAATTCAATATAGACGACGAAATACCTCAGATTAAGACAAAATTTATACAGTGAAGAGTAAAAATGACATGAAATAATGAAAACAAAACCCCTGACAAGTGTGTAATTATACACATGGGTTTAACTTGCATAACCAGAAATTAATCTTTCGTTTATCGCCGCAAGTGGATAATTGAAATATATCTTCAAAACGTACTTCTACTTTGGTGGAGAGTTGTCTCATTGGTAATCATAACCGATGTTATTTGTATACAAAAGTGTATTAAGATCGGTTTTATAAGATTTGTTTCGTTCAAATATATAGATTTATTTTATTCAAAACACATTCTTAAAATATGAAGTTGGTTACAGCAATTTGACAGGATTTTTTCGGAAGAAATAACATCACTGTTTCACCGTCTTCGGTGTTTCTGTACATAACTCAACATATGAGACATCATTAAAACCATGACACATAAATTCATCTTATAAATATACCAAGCCAAATTTGTCTTTAAAACAGAAATGGTCGACAGCTTTAGGAATGCTTAACTCCCAAATGAGCAGATCGAGCTGTCAGAAGTTCACTCATTAATGGATATTTTTTGAATCAATATGTAAATTCTTGAAAAATTCACGTGATACTAGTATACAATTTTGATAATATCATTGAAATGTGATTTAACTTAAGTATACTCCAACTTTAGGAGTGGACTAGATTCAAATCACCTTGTCCGTTTGTATGACAAAATAGTTTCGTCTTACAAAATATTTTTACCATAATTTTTCAAAGTTAATCTGAACACCATGACTTCATATTTAGTAAGCAGTTTGAAAGTGAAAAGGTGTGACGTGTTGGCACTTTTCGGTTTATTGATATCCCCACTTCCTACTGCATTATGTAATGGTAATACTTTGAATTTAACAAAATGTTGAATGAACTTAATATTTAATCACACATTTCTCTACTACTCGTGAACTGTAAAAACTCGTAATCTGGTGGACAGCTTGACGAGTAAGCACTTTTGGATCTGTCAAGCACCTACTTCCTCTTAAGAATGGCAGTAAACGGACAACTCGGGCAAATATTTGTTATATATAGAATGAAATTCAAAACAGTGTGGCTGTGGCCATTGATTGACACATTAAATTCATCCACTGACTGGGGCAATTTACGTGAACGTTTGTCTGTAACCACCACTGTTTACGACGTACCTACGATAGACATTTAAACTGTGGGGTCACCGAAGGTTTCTTAACGCCTTTAATTATAAAATAATTCGAAAAATTAATCAGGAATAACCTTTATGTTTTGATTTATATAATTGATATAAATCAAAACATCGTGTTATTTCTGATTAATTTTTCGAATTACTTTATTAAGGTGTTGAGAACCTTTAGTGACACCATAGTTTAAGTGTCTTTAAAAAGTACATAGTGAGCAGTGGTCGTTACATTCAAACGTTCACCTAAATTGTCCCAGTCAATGGATGAATTTAATATGTCAATCAATGGCCACAGCCACACTGTTTTGAATTTCATTCTAATCAGTATTTTCAAGAAAAATGATTTGAAGATTTTTTGTTTACAAAATCCACGATTAAGCAATACGTCTAAACTGGGTTTTTTTTTTTTTTTTTATCTTTTGATGCCTGTAATTTAATTTACTATAATATTACACTTTTTTTTTTAATTTCTTATACTTATTACAGGGTTTGTACCAACACGAGCAACACGACGGGTGCCATATTTCGAACAGGATCTGCTTACCCTTCCGGAGCACCTATGCTCAGTCTTTAGTTTATATTTTGTGTTTTGTGAACAATTGTTTGTTTCTTTGTCCTTTTTCTACAAGCTTTGAACATGCTAAAGAATACTAATGCATTTTGTTGAACTTTCTCGTGGATGCTGTGCAACAATGAGAAACCACCATTTTCCCGCAGGCGTCCTTAGAAATAGTTCCACCTTCCGGTAACAGAAGTAAACGGAATGCAACCTCAAACCAGAGATTTCATTTAGTAATGATAACTCGGACCGGATCTTAACTGAAACAAACGACTCAGGCATTGCCAAATCTTGTGAAATTTGTGTTAGAACAATTTTAAGATATGTTCTATTAATTCTTAAATGTACTATTATACTCGCCGAGATTTAAAATTGAATAGACTAGACACATGTAAATAAGTGGGAATGAAAAATATCGAACGCAGAAACCTGGCTGAGTAGTGATCAAAAGAGGAAAGATATTGTTTATTTACACTCATTTGAACATCGCGGTAAAATAACATACTAGAATTGTATACAAAAAAAAGGAACGGGGCATAAACCAATACGACATTTGTATGCATTAATATGTCATACTGGACATGTAAACATGGTGAGTAAATTGGAAACAGTCATTATATATATGGTCACGATTGCATATATACATGTACTCCGGAAACAATACACTGACAAATAGCCATAAATACTGACAAGTTACTCCAAGAAAAGTGACAGGCACCACATACGTTAAATACATATCCGGATATATCCAGGGAAGTTTCATGTTATAAGAAGCAAGACAAAGAAATTTTATTGTTATTTAAGAGTAATAAGTAATCTATTTTATTCAGTATTTTTCTTTTAACGGATAAAATTGCGTAATATTTTGATTAATCGTGAAATGATGACAAGAACATGCCATTTTCTGCTTGGTATCAGGAAGGCATCTTACTAGTAAGATAATAATGTATAGCAGTGTTGCTGGTATTCTGGTACCATTACCGGTGTACACTAATTAGATATGGGATCGATTATAATTTTCATATCAAAAACATATTAAAATGTACTTTTGTTTTAAACTTTCGTTTGATAACTACAGATCAAAACTAATTCATTAAATTGCCGTTTCGACATCAAAGATTCAAAAGTAATTAGTATTATGAATATAGAACACTGGACACTTTTAATTTGCAAAACACTCATTTGCAAATCCGCCGCCGCCTCAAACAAGAGCTACAATATCATGTATATAACCAAAATGTGCAGAATTACATGGGATTCAATAATTTCATTGGTTTTCTACAGTTACTTTCATATTTATTTTGCAATTTGAATTATAAAAACATGGGATTTTCAATATCCCATGGGACAGGGCAAAATCCCATGGGATTTACCATTATCCCATGGGATTTTGGTTAAATCCCATGGGATTTTTTTTTGTCCCATGGGATTATTGTAGTCCCATGGGATATTTGTTGTCCCATGGGACAAAAAAAATCCCATGGGATTTTTATTATCCCATGGGATTTTTAATATCCCATGGGACAAATTAAAATCCTATGGGATTCTAATTGTAAATATATAGATATAAATAAACAGTAATGTGTATGTTACAATGTATTCTATTTGGTAGTAAATTATTATAAGATGAATCTTTTTAATTGAATATCTTTTTTTCTTGGGAAATGTTAATTTAGCATATTGTTCTTTAACTGTTCAAAACTAAACTTTTAAACAACAAAGCAGATAATGTAAGTATCAATATATGTTTATTCATGAATTATAGAATACTTTCTTGAAACACAATTATTTGCCATTTGAAATCAATAAAAACTCTATTGTTAGGCTTAACATACTAGTAGCTATTTAAGTAAATCTATTTTTTTCACAATATCCCTCAACACAAAACATTAATAGTTTCTTATCATCCAGCATTGTTTGATGGTATAGTCCACTTTTTGGACATTCAGCACAGAACTTTGACATTATTGTGGTTTCAATATTTTTTTGAATTTAAAAGAACTTCAAATCATTGACTGAGTGATGAAAATAATAACTGATCCAACTTTTTTCTTTGAATTTATTCTGGTCTTGTTTCTATGTTTTCTCCATTTATTTTAGGTGGTGAATTTCAATCCTTCTGAAAAAGAACCAATAAAATCTAAAGTAATGGATTATACAAAATTGTTTTCATACATGTAGCAATAATATGATTTTCAATAAAATAGCTATGCGGTATGTATTTTACTGATTGTTAAAGGTTGTCCAGTGTCATCAGTTGCTAACGGCCTACATCCTTTGGTCTCTGATGGAGGGTTGTCAAATTAGCAATATACCACATCCTCCTATTCTAATACCATATAACAATCAATTAATTTATTCTTCTTTTTAAAATTTGGGTATTTTCCCAAGTTATATACATAATATATATATATATACTGTAAATTCGGAATTAATGCAAGTTTTTTTTTATTGCGAAAAATGCAACGGAGTTGTAAACGCAATAATTTAAACTCGTATTATGAAATATTTTATATGGATTAAACAGGATTTTTCAAAATCGTAAAATTTAAAATCGCATTTAAGTCTAAAATGACAGAATCGCAATAATAAATGCACGCAATAATTTATGAATTTTACAGTATAAAGATCAATGTTAAAAGTTAAAACTTTAGACAACTATAATAACATTCCATTATTCACGAGAATTTGCAATATATTATACAAAATGCAGACAACAGAAACAATATTTCTTTAAGCTTTTGAAGTTCAGACAGATTTCAATTTGTGTTTTATTTCAATGAAAAAATACCTTGAACATATTGGAAATTATAACATTGATACAAACAAAATATGTATGTTTTATCCTTTTTTTTTGTGTTGTTGGCTTGCTGTCTCAATTTAATATACATTTAAACATACATCAATAATCTTCTTCTTTATTAAAAGTAAAAATGGGATATTTTTGATTTTGATATCCCAAAACATTATAGTTCTATCACATAACTTATTACCAAGTTCAAAAACACCAATGTGTTTGATATTAATTTTAAGACATGTATAAATGTTCCAGACCATATCAGTATTCGGATCTTACTTTTATGGTCCAGAACTTACAGTCCCACCATATGTGTACAGTCAGACCATTTAAGTATACTTGTACTGTCTGGTACCAGCTCAACCAAACCTGTGTTTTTATTTTAACTGCAATTAAACTTTTTGTATTAATCTATTAAAGATTTCAGTTATGTTGATCTGTACTGTACATTTGTTTGTAATAAACTTGACCAACTTCTTAAAATTGGGCAGACTGTATGCGTACAGTCCAAATACTTGTTTGTTCTGGAACATAAACATGATTAACAAGCATTTGGCAGGATGTCATGCTAAAATCCCATTAATATTAGTACTAAATTTTGAGTATATACATGTAAATCCACAAGTTACTTACTGAAATTCATGGTGAACACTCACCAAAAACTTACAATTTAGAGGAAAGACTGGAAAGATGAATGCACTAACACTATCAAAACAGAGCATAAAACTTACCGAAAAACAAGATGTTTTACATTTATCCAGGAGCAGGATAATTGAAAAGTTGTTTTTTTCTTTCTCTGCTGTCCATCATATAACCTTTGAATTCATTCATGCAAAATATGAAAATCTGCAAAGTTAAGACCTAGAACCTCAACTTATCCACATTTTGAATTTTGAACTGCATACTTGTCCTTTTCATCTTGCTGACAACCTAAACATAAAAAAATGATAAAAACATAATTCTAGATTGAATTTGTGTTTTTATTTTTGTTGGTACATGTACAAACAATTTTCCCAACTTTAAAACGAAAACATCATCACCAAAGAGGAGGTCATACTAACCTCCGAAATATTTAAACAAACCGAAATTATTACTTGATTAACATGATTAAGATCTTGTCGTAAATTAATGGCATAGATACTCTTATTTTTGAAAACTTGATGTCTATTGCATACTTATATTCCTTTGTACGAGAGTATGCATATTAAGATGGACTCCATGGACTTTAATGTAAGCATGATTAATTTTACAGTCACTGACAGTTTTTCAGCTCTATGTGTACATTTTGAGAGAATCTTGCAATACTGTATATTCTGATATTCAGAACTTATTGTGAGGTTTTTATTAATACAACTGAAAGCTGTATCTCGTTTTCATTTCTGATACATATTTATGAGCTGAAGACCAGTGCCGAATTTTTCTCACTGCATTGAAGACCCATAGGTGACCTTCGGCCGTTGTCTGCTCTTTGATTGGGTTGTTGTCTCTTTGTCAAATTCCCAGTTTCCACTTCCCATTTTATATCATGTATGCTGATTTTTCTTAAATAACAATATTCAATCATGCAATTTTGTCTATTATTGAAAATACGATAAGCAAAAATAAATGCACAAAAAATTTAACATTGTTATATATATGTAAAAGACTTTTTTTAAATTCAAAACAGTTGCCTACACTGTTAATTTCCTTGTTTGATTTCATATTTTTAAAGCCTTTATAGCTAGCTAGATGGTATGCCGGGGCGGATCCAGCCATTTTAAAAAGGGGGGTTCCCAACCCAAGACAAAGGGGATGATCCTATATTCATTTGATTTGTTTTATTGTCTCATACAAGAATATATATGGTTTGACGGTGGGGATCAGGGATCCTGAAATTTTTTCACCTAACCACTGGATGACAGGGGATCTCAACCATTTAAAAGTTTCTCAAACATGTGGGGGTGGGGGTGAACCCCATGGACTCTCCCTATATTTCCTTTGATTTGTTTTATTGTTCTATACAAGAATATATAAATATGGTTTAAGGGTGGGGATCTTGACCGTTTACAAGTTTTCAAACTAGAGGGGGTGGGACTTCACTTTTATTTTATTTCATTATTAATTTTATTGTCCCCGACAAGAATATATATGGTTTAGGGGTGGGGATCTGGATCGTTCACAAGATAATAGCACATTCTCAAATTGAACAGAGTGGGGTAACCCCCAAAGACCTCCTTTTAATTTCATTTGATTTGTTTTATCGTCCCATTCAAGAATATGTATGGTTTAGGGATGGGGATCTGGACCGTTTACAAGATAATAGCATATTCTCAAATTGAAAGGGGTGGGGATTACCTCCCATGGACTCACCCTCCCTTCTTTCTTCCCCCCGAAATACCTTTTAATAAGCCCCAATGCACAGATAGTTCACAGTATTTTCCCTTGATTTACACTAAAGAATATACACTATACAGGTGTAATTTTTTTTTTAAAGATAATACAACTGAAGACCACCATGACCACAGTGGTGGATCCAGAATTTTTCATAAGTGGGGCCCACCGACTGCCTAAGAGGGGCCTGCTCCTGCCATGACTCAGTGATTCCATATATAATCAACCAATTCTTTTCCCAAACAGGGGGCCCTGAACTCCTGATTCCCCCTTTTTTTCCTCATTTCAATCACCCTGATATAAATTTAGTTTTATCACTTACAATAGGAATGGTTTGAATTCCCCAATAATTCTTATATACCATTAATATCAACATATTTCATTTTTGATAAATGAAAGGCAAAAGTTTCTATGGGTAGAAATGGATAGTGGGAAGCTTTCAGAGTCACACCATGCCGGTGGCTGTGTTCAAAGTGCTGGGTTTTTATGACCCTCGTTGTTTGCGGACTAACTATTTAGGCCAGTGGTGGATAATAGTGTGCGTGCATTAATCTTCTATACCTTCTTAATCAATATATTCAAATACTGACGGCAAGTGTTGTAATGATGTATCAATGTCTTTTTGAAATCACCGTGCTATTTACATGTGGGATCGAGAATGCAGGGGAAGGAAACTTGTCAATTATGTTTATTTCTAAGCCAAAATAAAATGAGCCGCCGTAAAATTAACCTTGGGTAATAACAGTGCATGTAAGGCTCGTCTCGGAGGGGTGTCTTTTTTTCTGTCTTCTTTTTATGCCCCACCTACGATAGTAGAGGGGCATTATGTTTTCTGGTCTGTGTCTCCGTTCGTTCGTCCTGTTTCAGGTTAAAGTTTTTGGTCGAGGTAGTTTTTAATGAAGTTGAAGTCCAATCAACCTGAAATTAGTATATATGTTCCTTATGGTATGATCTTTCTAATTTTAATGTCAAATTAGAGTTCTTACCCCAATTTCACGGTGCACTGAACATAGAAAATGATAGTGCGAGTGGGGCACAGGGGCGGATGCAGGAATTTTCGAAAGGGGGGGTGCTAACCCAGGGCACCCAGGGCAAAGGGGGGGGGTGCAAAACATATGTCCCGATACAAATGCATTGATCGGCAAAAATAAAGGGGGTGCGCACCCCCGGAACCCCCCCCCCCCTTGGATCCGCCACTGGGGCATCCGTGTACTGGGGACACATTCTTGTTTTAGTTATATTTTTAATAACTTACACTTTTTTCCATTATTCTCTTTCTTTCACTATTCTTTATTCCCTTTTTTTTCTTTGTCCTTTGTTCTCTATTCTGTTAATTCACATCCATACCCTCTTATGTGTATGTGGACTTACTGTAGTTTATTTTTTAGTTCTGGCAGAGATATTAGATACAATATATATGTCTCTGGTTCTGGTATTATGCGATAAGTCAATTTCTTTTTCATGCAGTGTCATGAAATATAATGGTTTTATGCATATCAGCCAAGATTGTGCGCAACATTTTAATAAACAATTCAACACTATATACACGTTATGTGAATTTTATTAAAATCGATGAAGAACATGAATTTGGCAGCTAGTGCCCCTTAAACAGGTAAAGTTCAATTAACAAATTCTGATCTACTGGCATTCAACACCAAATTACTTACTTGCTGTATATTGATAAATGTGATTGATAAATGTGATTGTATATTGTCAATACCTCAACATCGAGAATAAGTCATGTGAGGTGTTGGTCGCTACGTTTGATACGGGGTCAAAGGTTGCGGCTTCGAGACAGAGAAAAACATCCAGGTAAAAAGTGTAGAATTTTGTTTTTGAAAATTTGAGTTGTAAATTTTCCTAAAAAGTACTTAATTCCGTTCATCTATTATGGGTATAAACTAAACTGAACAAGAAAAGTATTAGTAAACAGACAGAAAGTCCGACGTTGAATTAATTATTTTACAATTAATTGTTTAAATATATGAGAGAATGTTTTAGGCGAATTTTCTTTAATTACAGATAAATGTATTTTAGGTTCAGGAAATGATTTATTCTTCGGGTACGTCTAAACAACCGCTCAGGACCTCCTGAGTGCACTCAGGACATACAAAGTGCACTCAGGACCCATTACCGTAATCATATCTGCACACATGATGGATGTTTATATTCGTTATACGCTTCTTATTTTAGAGTTAAATTTTGGTAGAAGTTGAAATCGCAGGGGCGGATCCAGCCATTTAAAAAAAGGGGGGGTCCTAACCCAGGGCAAAAAAGGGGGGGGGTTCTACTACATGTCCCCATTCAAATGCATTGATCGGCCAAAAAAGGGGGGTTCCAACCCCCCCCCCCCCCCCCCGGAACCCCCCTCCCCCCTCTGGATCCGCGCCTGAATCGAACTTAGATAGATATGTTAATTCTTATAAAATAATGAGGGCACGTGTCACTGATTACACAACTACGTACTGAGCCATGAATTATCCAATCAACAAAATTGATTGGATTATCTTTATTGTTTTTTAGGAATTGTATTGTTTAGTTCAGTTTTACCTTTAACTTGTTTTGCAGTTCACGAATAAAGAAAATTATTTTATAGTTGCGTTTTTTTTTCTGTAACAAGTTCGATTTTTGTTTTTCAGTGTGATTCTTTTCTCTATCTCTCTCTCTAAATCAAGTTTTTAAACAAACACAATGTTGACTGAATATCAAATTTTATTACATTTGTATATCTTTATTCTCAAAAAACCATTATACAAGAGAAGACAATTATGTACAATATTCAGTTTAACCTTAACGGAAATCTGTGCACGAAGACTTAGTCGTGGTTTGAACGGATTTCGTGCCAATAAACTGTCTTCGAAATAGTCTTTCTTTGTTAATGTTTGTGTCATTTTGGTCTTTTGTGGATAGTTGTCTCATTAGCAATCATACCACATCTTCTTTTTTTAAATTTCTCGCTACTACAATCTAACTTACATATTTTTTAGAAATAATTATATCCAAAATATCATAATTTTCAAAAAACGGAGACGAAAACGGAGACAAGTTCATTTTCAGAATTTATTTTCGCATTGAAATTCGTTTCAGGCTTGTGAAACTGGACAAAACGACTTTAAATAGAGAAAAAAACTTAATAAAAACGGATTTCTTAAAATATTCGTATAACTCAAAAATAAAATTCCTGGACAAGTTCGATAAAAATGAGAAATAACATCTAACTACATGTATATGAGTTTGATTGTTTGAAAAGTACGGCTTTTACCGTTTAGAACGGATTCCATATACAAAACTTTAATTAATATAAATTCTTTTAAAGTATGAACATTTATAATTATTTCCCTTTTCAAACTCGTGCAAAGAATTAATTACTGGTCCAGGACATGATAATAAAATTAAGAATAAAACTTAAAAATTTATGGAACGAAATTTTAATAAAAGACGAAAATCTTAAAACATCGTGATATTCATTCTAGACGTCACAATATTACTTCCCGCATGGTCACACTGTACTAACAACACAATGTATAAAACAACAATAAAGATAATCCAATTAATTTTGTTGATTGGATAATTCATGGCTCAGTAGTTGTGTAATCAGTGACACGTGCCCTTATTATTTTCTAAGAATTACAAATTCTACCAAATTTAACTCTAAAATAAGAAGCGTATAAAGAATATATGCATCCATCCTGTGTGCGATGACTATAAAGGGTCCTGAGTGCACTTCGTTTGTCATGAGTGCAATCAGGAGGTCCTTCAAGCGGTGTTTAGACGTACCGTTATTCTTCTGGAAGCTTCAATTTTTTCTTATCAATAACTTTTACACAAGGAGACATTTTTTTTTTGACAGCATGAACCCCAGTTAATGAGCAAACACAAATTAAGAACGAAAATCGTTTACAATTAAATTTTATAGAAGGAAAAAAGGGGGGGGGGGGTAATAAACAAATTTTATTTACGCTCACATACTTTTAAACAGATTTGCATATGTAAGCTCTCTATAGTTAATGTTAAATTATTTCAGGAGTTTTGAAAAAAAGAATATTATATACAGTTTAATTTGACTAAAATAGTGATTCTTTTTATAGATTTGGTACCTCAGTTTCGACTCAACATTTCATTTTGAATTGTTAGATGGCAAACTCTTTAGGCGAATATTGTATCTGTTCTTTATTTAATTATGGTGATATTGGCGATAATATTCATTATAACAAGGCCTTGTACAAATCCTTGATTATAGAATGTTTGGTAATATAAAAAGACGAAAGTAGACAAACCCTAATTATGCAGGGTTTCACAAGTTGATCTCCAAGCGGCCCACATTTAACATATAATAAGATCTATATTTTTCAACGTTTTCAAAATGAAATAACTTGAATTGAAAATTTCCCAACTGTGAAAATTTGTTATTTCTAAACGTCTTTAATTATTATTTCGGAAAAAAGAATTATTTAGCATATTCATATATTTTCATAATTTTTTCCGAGGAAACCTTTTTTTTTTTGCAAAGTTTACTTCTATATGTTTTTAACCATCACCCGCTCTTATTCTCTGCCATCACCAATTAGTCCTAATTATTAAAGATCAATTGCCCAAATTCAAATGATGATTGGTATATCGTATTGAATATGACCATCGGTCATCCGTGACGTATCCCAAATAACGACCATGCCGATAGATAGATCATAGTTTATTAATTAGCGTCTCGCAATTTAAATTTCATCAAGGGGACTTAATTAAACCAGTTACTATACAAATCTTGAAAAAACGATGTACATGTACTTTTTAATATTTTTAAAACAAATTACGAAAACGTTTAGTGTAAAAATCACCGAATATAAATGTTTCTTTCTTGCAGGTTTTGGCATTTGTAAATAACATTAACGTTTTGGAATTCTAATGCAAAAGACAGTCGATTCAAACTGAAATAACTTCTTTAAAGATGGTTTGATTTTTTCAGAGACACATGTATTATATATGTCTCAATACATGTATTATATGTCTCTGATTTTATCAAAACAAAAATTACAAAATTATAAAATATGTTAGTTATCGAATGTATACCCTGAACTCTTACTATTATATATACATGTCCTAAGTTACTTAATGTCCTGTGTGCAACCAGGAGATCCTGAACGGTTTTTAAACATACCATTATTTTATATGCATATATTCAAAGCTGTTCTTAATTATATGCATACTAGGTATCAGTGGCGGATCCAGGGGGGAGGGTTTCGGGGGTTGGAACCACCCCTTTTTTTGAACGATCAATGTATTTGAATGGGGACATATGGTTGGAACCACCCCCTCCCCCTTTTGTCCTGGGTTGAGACCCCCTTCTTTTCAAATGGCTGGCTCCGCCGCAGAGGTATATTTATATATATATATGTGTGTACCAGCCCCCTCCTAAATCTTGGGAAACAAAGAAGTTTATATTTGCTACTTTTCTTCTTAATTTCATATAATTTTTTTTTTGATTTTTCTTCTTCGAAAAATTAGTGGTGTTGAAATAGGGAATGGACACAGATACCTTATCACATTTAACCAAAGAAATGTTGTATAATGTCATCAATCTGTATTACACGTAGACAGGATGTTCTCTAGAAAACTATACGTTATACACACCCGAGAATACACGCACTGTCGTAATGGAAAATTACTGTATGTTATAGTTACCTGTAATCAGCTTTGCAACACCATGTCATAACAGTTCAAAAAGATTTTCTTCAAATCAAATTGGAATATTCATTTTTTCTGTAAAATTTGAAACTTTAAAAAGTAGACTTTGACAAAATTATGAAATAGAAAGAATTGAACAATTTAAAATCGTATTTTAACCAAGGAATTGTATATTTAAATATACAATTCCTTGTTTTAACAAAGATTTAGATATAATTTTACAACGATCCTTAAAAAATAACCAAACAAACGTTGAATCAAACGATATGAACCTACGCAGTTTTATATTAAAATACTGACACACACCAGTTTGCCATCTCAGTATGCAAGGCAAGGGTGCTTGGTGAGGTGCTGGAACTTGATGTACATGTATCATTAAGTTAATACAGTTCTGTTAGTATTGACTGCCTTTTTACAGAGACTTTCTATTCTTACTGTTATCAGTTAGTATAGACGGTTCCTGGCTTAGAATGATTCTCTGCTCAGCAAATGGTGCGTAATTAGCATTTGAATCAAATTTCTTGTAGAAGTAAAAAACACAAATTAATGTATTTGACAACTTTATTCAGGAGCACAGTCTATATTATCCGGCGTAAATAACTTCGAGATTTATGTGGAAGTTTACTCTGCTGCTCGATCTATGCTAATCGATGTTCCAGTATATTTCATATTTATATTTATTCGTGAGGCCTCGTCATCGTTTATATTCACTAAAAGCACAGTCGCCTAAATATTTTATATGGCGAAAAAATTGCGAAAATTGGGGGAAATAATATATTTTTAGTAGCATTATTATTTTAGAATCTTAAGAGGTTGCTTGCAAATTTAACTCTAAAATGAGAAGTGTATGACGATCTATAACGAATATATACATCCATCATGTGTGCAGATACGACGGCGACTATATAGGGTCTGCCATGAGTGCACTTTGTATGCCCTGCATGTGTGCACCCAGGAGGTCCTCCTGAGCGGTGTTTAGACGTACCGGGAAAATCTTATCTGATTCAGGATCAATTCATCGGTTACACTCCCCTGTCACCAGTGATTCTTTTTTGCTGACATTCTGAAAAAGTATTGTGTAGTCCCTGTGTAAGTGTTGACTCTCAACTTGCACATGTGATTTTTTAACACTCCCTGGACTTCTGCAAAAACAGAAAGTCACAGGACATTCCGACAAAAAGTCACAGGACAAAAAGTCAAACACATGTCAAACTCAGGCATAAAGTAACAAAGTTAATAGGACAAAAAGTCACAAACAATTTGTTGACAATTGATTGAATATAAATGAAAAAAGATTTTGAAATATCTTCTTTTTAGTACATATATTCATTTTTAATTTTAGGAAATTGTTCATAATATTATAAAAAAGAAGATGTGGTATGATTGCCAATGAGACAACTGTCCACAAGAGACCAAAATGACACAGACATTAACAACTAGAGGTCTTTACAGCCTTCAACCATAAGCCAATATAAAGAAGGTATGGTATGATTGCCAATGAGACAACTGTCCACAAGAGACCAAAATGACACAGACATTAACAACCATAGGTCACCAAACAGCCTTCAACAATGAGCAAAGCCCGAGGTAAAGCCCATACCGCATAGTCAGCTGTAAAAGGCAATCATACTATATCTTTTTTTTTTTATATTTACTTGTTAAAAAATGCGTGCAAATGTAATCAAAAGCTGCACACAAACGTAATGATTTTTGTGCGCAAATGTAATGGTAATGTGCGCAAACCTAATGCACTGATTTATTTGTTTTTAATAAATTTTAATTTAAAGTTGCTACATCATGTTCATGTATAAAACTTCAAGAAAAATACAAAAAGAGTGTTTTCTTGTTCAAAGAAAAATAATCTCAAAACTAAATTGTGACTTTTTGTCCTGTGACAGTGTGTGACTTTTTGACTGTGACTTTCTGTCCTGCATTCAGATTGAATAGGGGAGTTTGGTTGACCCCGCCTCCCTCTATCTGAGACTACTATCTCAGTGATGAGCTTTATGTTTCATGTACAAATGTATTGTGCTTGTCATATATATGTATGTCAGATAAAAGCTCTACAGACCTTTAATATGTTGTATTGTTATATGTATAACCGACAATAAATAAATAGCCCCTAACAAGTAAGAATTAGGTTACTTCTTTTTGTTTTGACATCTTGCATGGGTTTTTATAGCCCCGTATTAAAATTATGCCCCCACTTTAAAAAAGGGGGGGGGTATACTGTTTTACCCCTGTCTGTCCATCCATCCTTGCGTCAGTCAGTCCGTCCGATGAATATTTTTCGTCCCATTTTCCTTAGGAACTACAATAGAAGGATTTCTGAAATTTGGTTTCAGGGTTAAATAAGTCAGCTATACCGTGTGATGCATTTACAGATTCATCACTCGACAACTTCCTGTTTTCCCAACACTTGTATGATTTTACACATGATAGCCAAGTTGAAAGTTGAAAACTAACAACCTAATTTATGTACAAAAAAATTGAAAAACAGATATGTTACACATAAACAAACGACAATCACTGAATTATTGGATCCTGACTTGGAACAGGCACAACCATAACAAATTGGCAGGGTATAAGGAACTTTGAAAATATTTAGTTTTTGTGGTTTGGTCAATTTTCCGGATACTGTAAGCAATAAGGCCCCTTTATTTAGTGAATGAAATAATTGTAAGATGCACTTAGCTGTCTGTCATATTTTATATGAACTTGACCTCATTTTCATGCATGGTTCATTGGTCAATGAAACACTGCATTGTTTTGTCAGTTTATCATATGTTTAAAGTTACAGGTAGATTATATTTGGTAGATATGAAACAATTGTAAGGTGTGCAGGTCTGAATGGCAGATTCATATATAAACCATGACCGCATTTTATTGTTCTTTGGTCAATGTTAAGTTTTCTTGGTTTTGTCATTTTATCAGGCCACATTTAAAAGAATGTCTGTTTCCCCTCCCCGGGTCTACCCTTTGTAAACAGACCAGGAAGGCAGGTTTTTTTTAGCTCACCTGACCTGAAAGGTCAAGTGAGCTTTTCTCATCACTGGGCGTTCGTCGTCTGTCGTCCTGCGTCCGTCGTCTGTAAACTTTTACAAAAATCTTCTCCTCTGAAACTACTTGGCCAAATTCTACCAAACTTGGCCACAATCATCCTTGGGGTATCTAGTTTAAAAAATGTGTGGCGTGACCTGTCAAACCAACCAAGATGGCCACCATGGCTAAAAATAGAACATAGGGGTAAAATGCAGTTTTTGGCTTATAACTCAAAAACCAAAGCATTTAGAGCAAATCTGACATGGGGTAAAATTGTTGATCAGGTCAAGATCTATCTGCCCTGAAATTTTCAGACGAATCGGACAACCTGTTGATGGGTTGCTGCCTGTGAAATGGTTATTTTAAGGAAATTTTGCAGTTTTTGGTTATTATCTTGAATACTATTATAGATAGAGATAAACTGTAAAAGCAATAATGTTCAGCAAAGTAAGACCTACAAATAAGTCAACATGATCAAAATTGTCAGTCGACCCCTTAAGGAGTTATTGCCCTTTATAGTCAATTTTTAACAACTTTTCATAATTTTTTGTAACTTTTTTAAAAATCTTCTTCTCTGAAACTGCTTTGCCAAATTTAACCAAACTTGGCCACAATTATCATTGTGGTTTGTAGTTTAAAAAATGTGTCCGATGACTCAGCCTACCAAACAAAATGGCCGACATGGCTAAAATTAGAACATAGTGGTAAAATGCAGGTTTTGCTTTATATCTTTGAAACTAAGACATTTAATAGGGCAAATCTTTCAAGATTTAAATGTCCATCAGAATAAGATATATCCCCTCACAAATTTTCAGTTGAATTGGACAACCTGTTGTTGGGTTGCTGCCCTAAAATTGGTGATTTTAAGGTAATTTTGCAGTTTTTGGTTATTATCTTGAATACTATTATAGATAGAGATAAACTGTAGACAGCAATAATGTTCAGCAAAGTAAGATCTACAAATAAGTCAGCATGATCAAAATTGTTAGAGGACCCCTTAAGGAGTTATTGCCCTTTATAGTCAATATTGAACAACTTTTCGTCATTTTTGTAACTTGTATAAAAATCATTTCTAAAACTACTTGGCCAAATTTAACCAAACTTGGCCACAATCATAATACTAGGGTATCTATTTAAAAAAAAAAGTGTCTAATGACCCCGCCTACCAACGAAGATGGCCGACATCAGTAAACACATTAACAGGTGAGCGACACAGGCTCTTGAGAGCCTCTAGTTTTTTTTAACTGGATGTGACTGTCATAGCATGGTCACATGAATGGTTTGACTTGTCCAGTCCAGGCCACTTATCAGTTGTTTGTGCTCAATTTGAGTGTATTTATTTAGATTATCAATCCTTCTGCTTTCAAGCACTTTCCAAAAATGGAAACAAATTATTTTCAGGAAAAAAATAATTTCGATTTTTTTGTGGAAAATAATTTTTTGACCCAGGCGCTTATTTTTGACCCGTGTGGGGGAAGGGGAAACAAACATATTTTTAATTTTGGCCTTAGATTTTTTAAGCATAGGTCTACTTGTTGTATGGAATGACTACAAGGTATCATATAAAAAAAGATGTCTGCCTGCCAAGGTTAATTTTACTGTGACCTCATATTCATAGAATAATGATAATATTCATGATATTGAACAGCAAGAATGATGAGTAAGTTGATGTTATATACAAATAAGACAAAAGTTTCAGTTGCCTACTAATTATGTAATACATGTAGTAGTTATTTTTGTCATTAAATGATGTTTACCCTTTTATGTGTAGGGCAAGAACATGAAAGATAAAGGGGAAACTATAAACAGAAGAAATTATCAACAAAATAAGATTTACAGAGGTCAACAAAGCCTAAATGGTAAGTCCACTGTTATAAAAAATTTTGTCCTTGAATAATAATTAAATATTTATTAAAATAAGATGTGGTATGATGAAAGAGAAAACTATCCATCAGAGTTCAATTTAGTGGATGTAAGCATTGTAATTACTTATTAGAGGCCATTGATGACCTGTAAGTAATGAGAAAACCCATACCCTATACATGTTATAGTAATCTATAAAAGTCAACACTAACCAAATTTGAAACAGAGCATCAATTCAAACGTCAAATATACCAGACTAATTTATAAAAACAAAAAATTATGAAAAATAAAAATGACGGGTATGAACCAACATCAACCACTGAACTATGTACAAGCTCCTGATATTAGACAGGTATAATATGGCTGGGTTGATATAAAAATAAGAAACACTTAGCAGTCTGATTTCCAATGAGACATTTCTTCAATAGAGATCAAATGACATTTAAGGAGGCTCTATGGTATAACAATTTCAGAAAAATGTTTTAATATTTTTTTTTCATAACTCAATTTATTTATATCTTTATCATATGGTACACCAAATCATTCAAAACAATCAATTCGGTTTGGCCCCAGATGACTTTTAAAATGCATATATCATTGAAAAAGCTCCAAATTATCTCCCTTTGGTGCAAAAAAGCCATTTTTTGGCATTAAAAATGTAATATCTTATTTAACTCATCGGTGGCCTATATTTTTTATTATAATTTTAAATAAGCTGTACTTTAACTAAACTATTATAAAATTTAAGCGATTTCTGTAATTTAGTACTTGAATATTTAAATGAAAGTTTATCATATTAATCATAAACATGATAAAATAGCCATTTTATTGATCTCTTCACTGATAATTTTTGAGTTTGTGTATTTGTAGGTCAGAAATCTGGATTTTCATGGTCATCATTCACAGATCAATACTGAACGGAAAACTTAAAGCTGATATTTTTCTCCATAGTGCGACTTTTTTATTAATTTGAAATGGAACATGTTTTTTCCTACATTTATTTGAAAGAGGAAATTTCAACATGATGACTATAAACAAAAAGGAGTCATATCATCACGATCATTGATGCACAAGAACTTGATCATATAAATACAACAATGTAATTATCAATTGAAAGATGGAACGAATGAACAAGATATTAGAATGTTGTTGACCAAATAAACTTGCTTTGTCTTCTCATTTGAATCTCTCCATTCAATAAAGATGTACAGAGGAAGATCTTTGAAGAACAGATTGAAAAAATGTTTTGTCTAAGAATTGCAGGAATATTCTAGTGAATGAAATTATTTATTGACTTCACTCTTATACAGTGGACTGAATAATTGTACATAGCAAGCTGTGAATAAAGAAAGCAAAAACTTTAACAAAAAGTGTTTATATTATAAATTTGCAATTATAAGCATACTATTATGTACACCACAAAGTTATATATAATTCAAATTGTTTGCCTATACAAGTATTGCAATGAACCTATAACAAAGAAAATCTTACCTCATGAAAAGAGTGAACTATTCAGTCAGAATATGAAATATTTTTTCAGTTCTATTTTTCATAATAGAATAAACAAGACAAAGATTTCAAAACAATATTTTTTCATTTATTTAGAAATTTCATCATTTTGTTTCAGTGAAAGGACTTTATTCTTTGACTGTAAAATATTATTATTATACATTCCAAAATAAAAATAATATTTATTGTCATATAAACAAATAAAAAACATGTTTGTGACAAAATTTAAAAAAAAAATATATATGTATATATAAAAAATATAAAAAAAACTTGTATACATTTAAAACATTTTACTACCAAACAGCATTCATTGTAACATACACATAACTTTATATTTATATATATATATTTATAATTTTAATCCCATAGGATTTTTTTTTGTCCCATGGGATATTAAAAATCCCATGGGATAATTATAGTCCCATGGGATTTTTTTTGTCCCATGGGACAACAAATATCCCATGGGACTACAATAATCCCATGGGACCAAAAAAAATCCCATGGGATTTAACCAAAATCCCATGGGATAATGGTAAATCCCATGGGATTTTGCCCTGTCCCATGGGATATTGAAAATCCCATGTTTTTATAATTCAAATTGCAAAATAAATATGAAAGTAACAGTATAAAACCAATGAAATTATTGAATCCCATGTAATTCCGCACATTTTGGTTATATACATGATATTGTAGCTCTTGTTTGAGGCGGCGGCGGATTTGCAAATGAGTGTTTTGCAAATTAAAAGTGTCCAGTGTTATAGGACACCCACAAGTCCAAAACGACCCAAACAAATCATGACAAAAACGTATTATGACGAAAAAAACCATATGCAGTCTCAAAACACTACATGAAAAATAAACACAAAATGTATGATTTAATCTATGACAATATCTATAAGTACTGGTTACTTGACAGTTGGTACTCCCTGAGACCTACAGTCCATCACCACCGGTAACGACCAAGTTTCCGTTGAAATATAACGTATGATATCAATCATAATTATGCTCACAACACGAGTTTCTTGAATAAACATCATCATCTTTAGTACATAGAATTTGACCGAAATATTATGACTGAAAACTTTAAAACAGATCCTATAATATTAGCAGATGTTATCCATAAAATCCAAAAGTTTAAGAGGGTTAATCCTGAAAATCTTCTCAATTTAAAAACAAATGGTTTGCTTGTTTTCGTTTTGAATTACCATTTCCAATATAAGCTGAGTCTGCGTAGTTTTCAAAATAGTATGTAAAGATAATAAGGTATTAACTCTAGATCTGTGTTGATACTGTATATAAAATAGTATGTACAGATAATAAGGTATTAACTCTAGATCTGTGTTGATACTGTATATAAAATAGTATGTACAGATAATAAGGTATTAACTCTAGATCTGTGTTGATACTGTATATAAAATAGTATGTACAGATAATAAGGTATTAACTCTAGATCTGTGTTGATACTGTATATAAAATAGTATGTACAGATAATAAGGTATTAACTCTAGATCTGTGTTGATACTGTATATAAAATAGTATGTACAGATAATAAGGTATTAACTCTAGATCTGTGTTGATACTGTATATAAAATAGTATGTACAGATAATAAGGTATTAACTCTAGATCTGTGTTGATACTGTATATAAAATAGTATGTACAGATAATAAGGTATTAACTCTAGATCTGTGTTGATACTGTATATAAAATAGTATGTACAGATAATAAGGTATTAACTCTAGATCTGTGTTGATACTGTATATAAAATAGTATGTACAGATAATAAGGTATTAACTCTAGATCTGTGTTGATACTGTATATAAAATAGTATGTACAGATAATAAGGTATTAACTCTAGATCTGTGTTGATACTGTATATAAAATAGTATGTACAGATAATAAGGTATTAACTCTAGATCTGTGTTGATACTGTATATAAAATAGTATGTACAGATAATAAGGTATTAACTCTAGATCTGTGTTGATACTGTATATAAAATAGTATGTACAGATAATAAGGTATTAACTCTAGATCTGTGTTGATACTGTATATAAAATAGTATGTACAGATAATAAGGTATTAACTCTAGATCTGTGTTGATACTGTATATAAAATAGTATGTACAGATAATAAGGTATTAACTCTAGATCTGTGTTGATACTGTATATAAAACAAAGAAGCTGCGAGACGAGTGTGAGCAATGGACGATATATAAAAGAGGCTTCAAAGTGTGTCGACCAGCTAAAAAAATAATACTCCAAAATGAATATGTTGAAAATAGATTTCTCTTATTTTTGTGCTATTTTCACGTTTCCTGACCGGTGTGAGAAAAATATTTCTCCTCACTAGTGAAAAATTTGTTCTCGGCAAATGATTAGTTGGAATTTAATTGTGACGTTAAATTTTCTTGTTGTCTTCTGAATTTTCTTATTGTGACGTCATGAAAATAGGCGACCATGCCTGACGTCCCATCAAAAGTACACAACTTTCCTCAATTCTATGAAAAGGAAGGATAAAAATTATAAGAGAAACAGATTCCACCACTTTAACTCGTGTATTACAACGTTTATCCACTCTCAACAGTTAAATTTTAATTATTTAAAAAGCTCGGCAAGCCTCGCGCTTTAAATAATAAAATTATTCTCGAGTGGAGAAATATCGTAATACACTTGTTGCAGTTTCGGAATCTATATGTATCGTATTGTATGTAGATGTTTTTTGATTTAAAACATGTTTCTTGTTTAACTATCAAACCAGAAGGGCATACGATACAGTTACAGGAGAGTTAATGACGTTGCTAACGTAAATTGTCATTTTTGCAACATCAAACTACGACTTATCGGGAAAACATTCAGTTTTCGACAGATCTTTATCATTCAAACTTATTTTACTTAAAAACGAGTTCATGGAACCCTCTTTTTAAAATGCCATTTGTTTTGATAACGTAAGACGATAATGTGTGCAAATTTTCATGAAAACGTAAATAGTGCAATTTTTTTTAAATAGATTTATAATATACAGAAAAAAGTGATGTTTTTTTTCTATATTCGTGAACATTTGATAAATATGAGTTATTTGATAGAAAAAAAAGTGCATACATTTAAACTACATTTATATAAATCAGAATTTACAAATAATTTAACAAAAAACAGCTTGTGTTTATCTTTTTAAACAAAAAAGTTATGTTAATCTGTCGAATAGAAAAATACGTCCACAAATCCGAATTTTGGGCAAATATTTGAAACTTCAACCTCATTTTACTCAAAAAGTAGAACATGAAGGTATATATGTTTTATTACATATTTGATTTAATCAGGCAAAAAATGGCATGTATGCAAATTGTCAACAAACTGTCAATATGGGATAAAAACTGCATCGTATGCACATACATTGCCTTTTCCATATCGACCCGGTTGTCCCCATATCAGAAAGAGGCGCTAGCTAATAATTTCTTGCCCAATAGTTTTTGAAGAGGTCATCTAGTCCCGATGTGTGTGATGTTATTTTCAAATAAGATATATGACATTTTCATACAAGAAAACGCAATTTTTTCATATTGACATTAGAAAAACCTAGTAAATTAAAGATATACCTGCAGAATATAATTGTTTATTTGTTGTTTATTCATTGAACAGAAATTACAACTAGAAGAAATATGAAAAATATGTGGTATGATTGCCAATGAGACAACTCTCCACAAGAGACAGATAACACAGAAATTGTCAACTATAGGTCACCGTACGGCATTCAACAATAAGCAAAGCCCATACCGCATAGTCAGATATAAAAGGCCCCAAAATGACAATTGTAAAACAATTCAAACGAGAAACAAACGGCCTAATTTTATGTACAAAAAATTAACCAAAAACAATTATGCAACACTTAAACAAACGAAAACCACTGAATACCAGGTTCCGGACTTGAGACAGGCACATACTTTACTAGATTGTGAGCTCGAAGAGTCCCTGATAATAGAGTTGTTAGCACATATCGCACGAGCAGCACTCAATAAAGCTTTTGAATTTAGATTTGTTAAGGGCTGAATAACCAATGCAAAATATGCCATCTTTTCGTTTAGTTAGTGATCAGAAATGTTATTTTGAGCCTAGCAGAGTGATACAGGTACAGGGAAAACCTATAATAATCATGCTCAGGATAGCTGCTCTTAGTTCTACCTGGCGGATATCTTGGTTATGGTTCCACTTGTCGAACCTGCACGATGTGTAATCATCATCACAATATAGCTTGTTAGAATAGTCCATTATTAACATGGAAGTGGGTTTTAAAAAAAAGCCTTCTAACTGATTATTTCGAAACGTACTTATTCTCATGTACTATCCGTCCATAACCGGGGCATATGTTTGTAAGTTAGCAACCAGTACCAGACCAATCCTTAGTTATGTTAAAAAATGATGCGCAAATTCTGTCTTCTCTGATTACAATTTGGTATGTTGAAAAAGATATTGAACTTAAAAATATCTGGAGATTTATTTGTTTGAAGGCGCAAGAATGATTTTGACAGTTAAATTACTTAAATTACCCGTCTGGAGATAACCAAACTGTTGTTTACGAAAAACAATCTTTTGAATAATAAAGCACTCCATCTAACGATTATCATATAATAATAGAAAACAAGTAAACGTGCTAGATATAGATTCTACCATCGTATTGACTGATATTTCAAAATTTACAACGGCAGACTTGAGTGTTAATATCTAAACGGACGCATGATATGAGAGAAATATGATTCTTTTCCACGAGACGCAGTCGTCTAATCTATATAAAAATAGAAGATATGGTATGATTGCCAAGACAACTATTCATTAGAACAAAAGAAAGAATATGTAAACAACTTTTTGGCACTCTACGGCCTTCAACAATGAGAAAAATCCATACCGTATATAACATAAGCGTTAAAAAGCCCCAGTATGACAAAAGGTAAAACAGTCTGCTTTTTATTAAAAAAAAACAAAAAGTGAAAATACATACAAATAAGAAATAGTTCCACCAACGGCAACCACTGAATTATAGGCTCCCGACTTATGTCTTGAACATTTAGACCCTGGCCTGCTTTTTGGATGATTTCAAACAAAATTGCGATCAAACTTTTAGTTCTGTAAAGATATGATTTCTCTATAATTGTCGTGTTTTCTCGTTATATATCGATGTCAAAATTAAGGTGTCTTCTGGCTATTCCTACACTTTGTATTTTTCTATTCTGGCTATTCCTAAATGGGGGATTAGTGGAAGAACAATACATGTTGTTATTGCAAGATATGTTGTTTTAGTCATTAGTCTCTAATTAGGTCCCAGGTAACTTTGGGCAGAATCAATTTGCGCCAATTGCAGTTTTAAAAAGTTTTTTTTTATGGTATTAATTGCGCCAATAAATGAAAGTGCGCCACATTTACCTGTAAATATTATTTTACCTATATTATACCTATACATATTAACCAGCTTCATCGCCATCATCAAAATTATTTATCGTTATCATTGTGTGAAATTTCACTTACATAGGGTTTATTAATATAGAGTAATTTTGGTAAGTATGGCTTATTAATTATAATGTTCTCGAGTTGTGCTTCTCTAGACATTTTTGACGGTCAGTTTAATCCCATTTATCTCAATATTATCTCCGATGACAGAAATGTCAACCCGACCTATTCGTGTCAAAATCTATTTGATGAACTAATTTTTTCTAAAACTGCACGTGCATTAATTCTGTATTATTTGATAATCAATCACATTCACGTTACATGTTTGCATGATAATGGGTTCTGTATGAGTGAACTGTAGTGTATTGCAAGATCAATGCAATTGTGACGTCAGTGCGCTTACACGTGACATTATTATTTGTAAACAACCGGCTCCTCATGTAACACGTGTCTGAATTATGCATTTAAAATCAATCTTTCAATCACTATTTTTTGTCATTTATGTGTCTGTTTTTAGCTTTGCATATCAGCTGATCAGTAGTCGAAGTAAATTAGACATAGTGTCATTGTTCCTGTTCTGAGTTGTGATTTTTATATAGTATTAAAAGGTACATGTAAGTCTAAATAAGTCCTGATCCCGAAATCCTGAAATTAAAAACATGAAATCCCGAAGTCACGAATTTAAAAAATATCAAATCCCGCCATCCCGAAATTCAAAATAGACATCCCGGATCCCAAAGGATCAATAGAGCATGGGTTTTTAGGTCAGGTTTGTACGCATGAAATCTATAGTAAAAAAATGCCAGTGATAGAATTCAAAGATAAACAGATAAGCAACTGTCTAGGGCAAAATAAGGGAGGGGGAAAAAGCCAGTATTAGTACTATTTCGTAGAACGATAAACAGATGCATGCATAGACAGACCCAGGGAGTGGGAAAAGTTTAGTTGATTATATATGAAATCATCGAAGCATGACGGGAGTGGGCAACCCTCTGGTCTGTCAGAGCCCCCACCCCTTTATGGAAAGTTCTGGATCCGCCACTGAGATTTGCAGGTTTTCTTTGTAAAGATACCTTAAAATATCACCAACTGTGACTGAGCACACAGTTTGATTCATTTTAACTCATTAGCTGGGCTCACTGGCTAAAATTTTTCATTACGGTTCACTGGCAAATATTTTATGATATTCATGTGTAGATAATCTGATAATCTACATGTGTGTGAGGAGAAGTTTATATCAAGCTGGCTTTCGTCTGTAAAAATGTCATAGGCCAAGTTATGGAGGTGAAAAGCCAGTTACAGAACGATGAACAGATGATCAGGTTTTCTTCGTATAGATCCCGTAAAATTCCCCCACTGAGGACACAATTTGATTCACATTAGCTCATTAGCTGCACTCACTCGCCATTAAGTTCATTTTGGCTCACTGGCTTATATTTAGAAAAGCTGATAACATGTACATACATAAGGGTGTTAATTCCCTTTACTGTCAGGTGTCAAACAGTCATTCTCGGCTACTGTTGGCTTTAAATTGGTTAAAATTTAACTCTGATTAGTCAAAATATCCTTACGGTGATTTGACAGCTGTCTCAAATAATTATCATTACTGTTATTTTTGGAAAACAAATAGCGTGATTTGTCAAATTCAGCTGATTTTTTTATCGTCTGAAAAAAAGTTTACATTTTATCGTCATGTCTAAAAATTACCGTTTAATCTTCATTTGGCTTTGGCAAGAATACTTCAATAAGGGTTACCACCATTACTACCCTCATACATGTACATGTATATGGTCAGATCATCATATATTATCGTATGTCATTTGAATTTGTACTTTGCATGCCTTTTCAAATGAAATTGTGATGTCGGAATGCATTCTTAATAGAACAATAACCGATGAGAAGAGGACACATATATATATGTCAACCAAAATTTTTGCAGCCACGTCAAAACCCCTATCAAGCTTTCGCTCATGTTGTGTTTTAAAAACTTTTTTAGGAAGCTGAAAAATACCAACAATAGAAAAATAAACAGATAATCGATATTGTAAAATATCAATGCGTTGAAAAGCCAATGATCTACACACATGTATATACATAAATATGTCAACCATAAAATACAACTGATTTAATTTACACCACAACTGTTGGAATGGTTGGAAGAAACCTTTATTTCTATATAACTTAATTGTCTCATTCTAGTCAATTCAACTGACAAAATCAGTGTACATTTCATGAATTCTTTAATATCATGTATAATCATGGACTATTGTTTATAGCAAAATATATCTGTTAGCCATTTAGGGGTCTTTTGTATTTAAAGTTCAGTTTAAGTGGGTTTATTGTGCGAAAAAGAACTCAATTTCCATAGTTTACATTTTCTTTATATTTTGCTGTGTCAAAATGACCTTAATATAAAGGACAATATATAGACCCAAAAATGGTATATCACATTCTACACATGCGATTTTAGCAGGAAAGACTGCCATTTGAGTATATAACCATTGCAACTTTTTAATTTGATCTCCTCCACTAATTGAAGTAGAATATTTAATGAAGATTTGTCCACATTTTGGAATATGTTCATACATGTATAGAAATAATGATGAGCGTGTTTCTAGATGCATGAGATAGACTTCAATATTTATCATTTATTGAAAATAAATGGAATCATTTTTCAGAAAAGTTTTATTCTATGGAAATGTACCCCCCCCTTTATAAATTGAAAAGGTTACATTTCCCCCCGTATTTCAAAACCTAAGCTTGAATGTAGTGCCCATACTTCCCCCAACTGTAATCAGGGTTCAACATCTGCGGTCGTATAAAGCTGCGCCCTGCCTAGCATCTGGTTGTAACATGTACAACCATCAAACATCAATCCACACCAAACTGAATGTAATTGAAAGAAATCTAGAGGTCAATATACAGTCTCTAACAGAAGATAAAAAAAGAGAAAAATATAGTGAAGTTTGGAGAATTTATTATTATTAAATGTACATGCAATTGAAATATTTGAGATATATTGTTTCAAATTTTTTAGTTCTAGGTTCTACGGTGACCTAGCTACCATTTTTATAGAATTCTA
>NW_027268418.1:0-14591 GCF_963676685.1 Mytilus edulis
CGCCAATTCATTTGTTTACATTTTTCTTCTTTCTACTTTTGGTTTAGCTCTTAGTTGATGGCGTCTGTAGGGGGTAACCATTTACGATGAACCAATATGACAGACAGTAGCTATCGACCACCACTGAACTGCAGGCCCCTGCCTTAAAACAAGCCAATGAAAAGTATTGCGGTCGTTATAACGATTTTGTAATATATTTCCTGCCTTTTTTATCGCCCTACTCTGTCCGGACCTTTTATTAGTTTAGTCTGCATTTGAAACGCTGCAGGGATGTTCAACCAGTGAGTAGTGAGTAGTGAGTCAAATATTACACAAACATCTTACCGTTCTGAACATGCATGAAATATTTGCCACTGATGTAAAGCAACCAACAATCAATCAATCAATCACAAACCCCTTATTAAGAAAATAAAAATCGAACTGAAACTATGTAAATTAAGAATAATTGGAAGGGAATAAAGGAAGAAAATGCATGTCTTAGAAGATTTATGGCCGGGAGTTTATTTCCTAAAACTATAATGCAACACGTTTCAAGTTGAAATTGTATAATAATCCTGTTTAAGGGTGTTTTAAAAAAAATAAAAATGTAGATGGCATACACTCCTTCTTTTGCTGTTCATAACTATATAAAAATTACCGCTACATATATATTCACGAGTAGGTATAAAATATAGATTATAACACTTCGGATTATTTTGAAAGACCTACACTACCAACAATTTGACTAGCGTTTACATGTACATTAAATGCCGCTATAAAAACAGTACTTTTAGGAAACCATTACTAATCAGTACATTAAATGCCGCTATATAAACAGTACTTTAAGGAAACATTACAAATCAGTACATTAAATGGCCGCTATATAAACAGTACTTTTAGGAAACATCACTATTCAGTACATTAATTTTTTATACCATTTCAGTAATGTTGGGAAAAAAGTTGATTACAGTACTGAAAATTACAGTCATTTTTCAGTACTGAAAATTACAGTCATTTTTCAGTACTGAAAATTTCAGCCCTTTTTCAGTACTGAAAATTTCAGCCATTTTTCAGTACTGAAAATTTCAGCCATTTTTCAGTACTGAAATTTCAGTCATTTTTCAGTACTGAAAATTTCAGTCATTTTTCTAGTACTGAAAATTTAAGTCATTTTTCAGTACTGAAAATTCAATCATTTTTAAGTACAGAAATTTGTAGTCAAATTCAAGACCTAATAAAAAAACTCGGTTATGCTATCACAAGGAGCCCTATCACAATATCATAAGCCCCAAGGGTGAGTTGGGAAAGAAAATATGCTCACTTGGTCCTGTTCCGACCGGCAGTAAAAAGCTGGTTAAAGTGGGGCGTCCGTCTGGCTGTGAAAGATGTATCAAGTTTGCAGCTACGTCCTGTCAGAATGCATATATCGAGGTTTAATCCAATGCCTCGAGTAAAGAGAGTGACAAGATCTCTGCACGTTAAGAACCCTTGCAACAACTCTTCTTGTTGCATGGCAAAATTTCTGTCCTTACTTATATACCTTTATTTTCCAGTGGAAGTCGAAATTCCCCCTGATCATCATCGGGATGGGCCTCTATTATTACAAGACCTACTAGTACCTGTTTGTATTTATTGTTAACTTGTTCTCGTCCAGAACCATCGTGAAATATTTGCCACTGGACATAAAGCAATCAACAATCAATAAAAATTAATCATCAACAAATATCATAGTTGGTTTGGGATAAAAACAAGAATTTTATTTTAAAACTCCATGGCTATATGTATTCTTTCATTTCAACACATTAATACATTAAAGAGGATTCTTTTGATGAACTTTATGACCACATCTTTAGGTGCCTGTTTCAAGCCACGACTTCTCATTTTTGATTGTCGTTATTTGTTGTATGTCATAATTGGTGTTATTCAATGTTTTTGGCGTAAACCAGTGCGGGTTTTTTTTCCTGACGATTAGTTTCGCTAGTTATCAAGATGACTTTTACAGCTTTCCATGCGCAATGATGTTTTCATTGTTGATTTATGTTGAAAGGTGGAAAAGGAGCTGTCATAAAAACAGTCAAATTCAATCACATTAGCAACAAATACAAAACTATCAGACAGGGGTCACCAATACAGTTTTTCAATATTAAGCAGTCAGCACCATACAAGAAGTTCTGAATAAGCTCCGAGAAAAAAAATAGATGTCATCTAGATGTAAAGCACAATGTCAAAATATCGTTCATCAAACTAAATGTATAACTACACAAAGACATATCTATAACATGACTTTGTCCGACTTGGGACAGAGGTGCATATAAATATGGCGGGTTAAACCGATTTTGTCGACGTCTGACGTTGAACATTATGGTTATTTATAGTTAGTATCCTTGTTCTGTTGTTGTTAGTTAGGAGGCATACCACATCTCCTTGTTTTATTAATAGAACTAAATATGTAGATTATATATGCAGTCGTCTATATTAAAACTGTTGCTCTTTTCATACTTTCTTGTAGCACTTGAAATGCAATGACGTCTTTAATATAGTTCACGTTTCTCCTATAGATAGAAAAGATTCTTTGATACCATGACAGTTTTTTATCAGTAATAATTTAAAAGTAATTTAAAAGAGTAAGCACACGTTTCAAGATATTTTTATAACATTAACCTTGGATCAAGTCAGGAACCTGTAGTCTAGTGGTTGTGGTTTGGTTCATTTCGGTCATATGTATTGTTTGTAATTGTTTTGTTATACATGTAACATTAGGCAGTTAATATTCTGATATGCATTGTTTCATATTCATATTTCACATGTTAAACCTTTTATAGCGACTTTTACTCACTCTATGAAGGTCGTACAGTCGACTACAATTGCGTATATCTACCTAAAACTTTGGTAAATTATTATAGTTGTATCATTGAAAAATTATAACAACATTCCTTATTTTTACCAACACTGATATTTTCTATTCAACGGCAAGAAAATAGAACTTTGCTTCGTATTGTTCTTTGTGTGGTTTTAATATAGCATAAGAATTTTGACAGCAGTAGGATTTTGAATGAAAACCTGGACTAATTTTTAGGGTAGTAAGCAGAATCCAATTAAAATACATAATTCTAAATATGAAAAGAAATGTTAGTTAAATCTCCACAAAACAGTAACACTTCTACAAAAGATATTTCAGTCTATTACTAATTGGAGTCCTTATTCGGTTTTCTTCATCTTTTACGTTACAAGTAAAAGAGTGTTCAATTGCAAAAAAATGATTTTTTTTTGTCCTTGACCTAAAGCACTTTCAAAATCACGGTTAGTGTAAAAGATCTAAACTACAGACAAATTTTCTACCTATGAACGCAAAGTGAATCGATCTTATCACATGATTTTTTTTAATTGGAAATGAACACGAATCGGAGTCTTCACAAGAATTTAACAGTAACTGAACATATTGTAGATAATATTATAGAAAGTAAATATGACTTTTTTTTGGTCGTGAGCATGTTTTTATACAACCTTTCTTTATTTCTTTCTTGTTGTTCAAATTTCTTGGTCTCGACAATTAAAGTCAGTCTGTAAGCTCTACCAATAATGTCTCAGACAAATACAACTTATAAGTGCAAGGAGAATGCTCAAGCTGAAACGTGTCGCCTGCTTTTATATTCACGAATTGATTTTATGCTGATAGACCAAGGAAAGCGTTTTAGTACAGGTGTCACATACATCACACATTGTCAAAGATCATGAAAATGAAGTCAATGTGAGATAAACCAATTTAAGCCAGAAAGACATGTATAGCTGACAATCATTATACACACGTAATATAGTTTTTTCTAATTGCTTATCTCATACAAGAAACAGCCAAAACAATGAAAATAACATATTGACCAATGAACCATGAAAAAAATAAGTCAAGGTGACGTGTCAGATGACCCCTGCTAGACAAGACATTTAAATCATAAAATCATTTCATACACTATATCTAGTATTATCTACTAGTATTGCTAAAATGAAATAGACAAAAAAAACTAAATTTAACATTGACTAATGACCTGTGCAAATTAGACAAATAATAGTTCACAAGACACATAGAAAAACTAATGACTAAGGCAACACGAATCCCACCATGGGTTTGATCTCGGGTGCTCCTGAAGGGTATGCTGATCCTGTTCCACATATAAATGTAGGCACCCATCCTGTTGCTCCATGTTATTACAAACCCGGTAAATAGTCCAATTCGGTAGTTCACTAATAGGTAAAGTGAGAAAATTAACATAATAAAATAGAAATTTGTTTTCAAGCAGGTTGCATGACAATGAAAATGAGGTCCAAGGCCAACAGACATAATACAGACTTTCGTTATACATGTACATAATGTATAAGCCACAAGGTATGAAGACTCCAGTTAAAGTCAATTACCATATGAAATATCAAGCTCAATACAAATAGCTAACGCCGTAGGGAATTGTTATCTGTATCTTTCGCATATCACAGGCATTGTTTAAATGTTCTTCCCTGCACATAATTACTTATTTGTATGTTATATTCTTGTAGGATGTTGATTCAATGATAAAATCATGTTTAATAAACCGTATTAGACTCTTGGAATTCTTCATTCTGTTGCTGAAATCTAAAATAAAATTCAGGGTACAATTTTCTTAAATATCATCAAATACTACGGTAACCTTACCAATCAGGGTTATTATTAAGGGAATTTAAAGATGAGTCCATATATTTAGCATTTCTGACATGTGCAATGGTGAGATTAAGGATTTTTTGTGATTTATAATTTATCATTGCAGTCTCCATGATAAACTAGAACAAGATAAAAAAATTAATAATAACATTAACGGTACAAATTTTTCTGCACCAGATGCGCATTTCGACAACACTTGTCTCTTCAGTGATGCTCTTGGCCAAAATATTTAAAATCCAAAGCGTATATAAAAGATGAAGAGCTATAATAAGTTAACCCTTAAAATTAGATCTATGAATATTTTTTAGTTATTGCTATAACATTGTTTTAATTATCCATAGTTCATGGATTGGAGTATGATACATGCACATATATTATTTTTAAATTCTGTATTTTACTGATAAATATACTCACTTTTATAGTCAACATCACACTTTTACACTAACAGCAGCAACTGCAGGTGAGACACAGAGTTCTGTGGATCCATTTAGAAAATGTTCAATCTATGTATCCCTATGAAGATTTCTTGTTCCCTAGTTTGGTAAAATAATTAAGCTCATTTAATAGTATGCAGAGGAAAACAGTTTTACAATTTTAGATAAGTTAACGGACAATGATAACGGATAAAAATTTATGAATATAGCAAAGTGGGCTAAAACAAATATGACAACCAATTCTTTTAAATGGATATTTTAAAACTTTACTATAGGCTGATAAGACTTGAAAGAAATTATTTTGCCCAACATGCCCAGAGCATGAGGAAAATTAACTCTTTGCAACTTAAAATGCAGAAACTAAATTGTGTACAAATTAAAACAAACAGCTGCGCCATGAGCACATGATACGCCTGTCGTCTTGTGTGATAGTTTAATGCAATCATCATAAATAATTTTTGAGAAAGTTTTAAGCAACAACCATATATTGTTTTTGAGATACAGAGGGACATATGAACCCAAAAAACTAAATATCACTAAAATAAAATTTTGAATCAAAACCAAAAAGTATACAGATCTTAAGATTAATGTTACAAAGAAGTATGTAAAGTTTTAAGCAATAATCATAAATTTTGATTTTGAGATACGGCGTGACATGCATGTAAAAATACCCTCCCCCTTTTTTACAAAATACTAAATAACTGAAAAATGAAATTTTAAATCATCACCAAAAAGTATACAGATCTTAAGTTCAATATAACAAAGAAGTGTGTAAAATTTTAAGCAATAATCATAAATTGATTTTGAGATACGGCGTGACATGTAAAAATACCCTCCCCCCGTTTTTACAAAATACTAAATAACTGAAAAATGAAATTTTGAATCATCACCAAAAAGTATACAGATCTTAAAATTAATATAACTAAGAAGTGTGTAAAGTTTTAAGCAATAATCAAAAATTGTTTTTGATATAGAAGAAGAAGAAGAAGAAGAAGAAGAAGGAAGAAGAAGAAGAAGAAGAAGAAGCATAATATAATATCATTGTAATATAATATTCGTTTACAAATATAATAAACAACACATAGTTACAACACAAATAAGAAACAACAGTTTTCACATATTAGTATGTATATAAAACCTTTGTCTCAGGCACACCTCTGGATATACAGTGCCGTGCGACATGTGAAAAAAAACCACACCCTTATTTTAGTTACAAAGTGCCGTAACTCAAAAAGTTTTAATCTTATTTTGACCGAAAAGTATACAGATCATTTGACTATCATAAGAAACCAGTACAATAAGTTTCGTGAAATTTGGATGAGTCGTTCTCAAGTTACGGCGCGACATGTTTACGCCGGACAGACGGACAGACGGACGGACACCGGACATTTGTATAACATAATACGTCCCGTCAAAATTTTGACGGGCGTATAAAAAGTAAAAATGAAGCTTTGCTGTAGTAAAATATAAACTTTCGTAGCAACAGATCAAAATGATTAGATCTATTCGTCAACTCCCCCCCCCCCCCCCCAAAAAAAACCCATCAAGTTATTGTCCCCTTAAAACAAAACAACCCTTACCATGGCAACCATAAAAGAACCATTGTAGTAAAGTTACAGATTGCATAATAATATACCCGGAGACAAATTATTAAGTGACACAGTTTTGATGGCAACATCCAGTGGCGGATCCAGTAATTTTCATAAGTGGGGGCCCGCTGACTGCCCATCCTCCCCCCCACCCCCCCCCCCCCCTTAATCCGCCAAGTCGAGTTGCGAGTATCGAGTTGTGAGTAGCGAAAGTCGAGTTGCGAGTTACAAAAGTCGAGTTGCGAGTTACAAAAGTCTTGTTGCGAGTTTTAAAAGTTGAGTTGCGAGTTATAATAATAATAATAATAAAACTCATTAGGATTAAACCAAATTTCAATAAGGCTCTCTACATACAATATCAACTACATAAATGAATAATTTACTAATATACAAATGTAAACAATAGATCTAAATAAACAAACTATAATTACAACAACAACCAGGTGCTCCGCAGGGCACATCTTTATACGACCGCAGTGGTCCAACCCTGAACGGTTGGAACAAATTTGGTCACAATATTCAAGCTTGATACTGTCTGAATTTGGATTGTGATCGAATTTTTGTCATAATAAAGGTTTTTGTCACAAAATAAATGTGGCCAGAGATCTAACAAATCTACTGTACAATACTGTGCAATTGAAGGCTTCTTCTTGAAATTTTTCAAAATTCGAATTTCAAAAAAATTTTGAAAAAAAGGAATCCCTTAAAAAATTTAACCCCCCCTAAAAAAAAACTTATTGAAACCCCCTTTTTAAGCAATAACCCTTCAACTCAATCCCATCATTTCCTTGTAGTATGGAACCTTGTATTACAATTTCAGAGAGATTCATTCACCTAAACAATTTGTGTTTGGAAACTAGAAACATGCTTCTTTTTTGCCCTTTTTTGGCCCCACTAATTCCTACTTATTTGGGCAATTATTCCAAAACTTAATCCTAGCCTCCCCTTTGTTATGTGGAACATTGTGGTACAATTTAGAGAGGTCAATACAATTACACACAATTTATTGTCTTGAAACTAGAAAAATGCCTGCTTTTTGTCCCTTTTTGGCCCTTCATTCCTAAACTTTTGACCCATAACCCCGTAAACGAATCCAAACCTTCTTACTTGTGGTTTTTAACATTGTGGTACAATTTCAGAGCAAATGAAATACTTATACACAAGTTATTATCCTTAAACTAGAAAAATCCTTGTTTTGGGCTTCTTATTCCAAAACGGTTGGACACCCATCCCCAAAATCGATCCAACCTTCCTTATGTGGTGCTGACCCTTCAGAAAAAAAATCATTAAGATCTATTTTTTTAAACTAAAGAAACTGTCCGGAAACCAATTGGGCTTCGGACGACGCAGGACGACAACGACATCATACCATTATACGATCCAAAAATATGTTTGAGGTCGTATAAAAAACACCTATAGTATAATACATTGTGGCTTAACTCATACATTGACACTTAAAAAAATATAATGACTTGTAAGAGTATTTGAAAGTAGATATACTTTTTTATTTTTTTATTTCACTGGATAATGAATTCCACGCTTTTGGCCACTAAAAGAACCAGATGCTCCGCAGGGCGCAGCTTGATACGAAAACAAAAACTCCCAAAATCAATCCCAACCTTTCTTTTGTCGTCATAAACCTTGTGTGAAAATTTCATAGATTTCTATTTTCTTATACTAAAGATATTGTGCAAAAACTAAGAAAAATGCTTGTTTTGGACCGTTTTTGGCCCCTAATTCCTAAACTGTTGGGACCAAACTCTCAAAATCAATCCCAACCTCCTTTTTGTGGTCATTTACCTTATGTTAAATTTAATAGAATTCTGTTCACTGAAAGTTCTTGTGCGAAAACCAAGTAAAATGCTATTTTGGGTCCTTTTTGTCCCCTAATTCCTAAACTGTTGGGACAGAACTCCCAAATCAATCCAACCTTCCTTTTATGGTCATAAATCTTGTGTTTAAATTTCACAGGTTTCTATTTACTTATACTTAAGTTATTCTACCATATATAGACTATTGTAGTTCAGTTTAGGGAAATTTATTACAAAAAGATTCAGATAGAATCATAAAACTTCAAAAAAGAGTAGCAAGAATTATACTGGAATGCGATATTTCTATTCCAACTAATTTCATGTTTTCTTCTTTAAATGGCTATCTTTTACCAAAAGAATAAAATACCAACAATCAATTCGAATGTATAAAATTGTAAATGGGCTAACACCTGATTACTTAGCAATACTAAATATTGATGATGTGCAACGCCACAACTTACGATCTGTCTCTAATAATGATCTTTTTGTTCCAAGACCAAATACAAATTTTTATAAAAAATCTTTTCATTATTCTGCAACCAAAGTATGGAATAATTTACCACTCAAAATAAAAAAATGTCCTAATGTGGAATTATTCAAGAAACATAGTTATAATCATTTTCTTGAAAATTATATGCAAGTCAACTAAGTTTTCCTTTAACAAAACTATATCAAATATTGTCATTTATTACCTTTGTATATTTCAATGATTGAATTGTGTATATACTAGTAATATATATTGTAAATTAATGTAGTAATGTATGAATGTTAACTGTATGCATGTATTTTGTTTGAGGGCCCTCAATGAAAATTAGACTATTTCTAATTGAGTTACCCTCTTTAAATAAAGAATTTATTATTATTATTATTATTATTATTATTATTATTATTATTATTAAAGTGCGAAAACACCATATGTTTTTGGACGACGACGACGACAACGTCATACCAATATACGACCGAGACCACAATTGTCTGTTCTTCTTCGCTTCGTTGTTCACGAATATAGTCCCTAGTGTTTACTCGTTTAAAACTAATAATGATATGTTACTTGTAACTTTTATTTTCATTAAAGTACCTCATACAATACCAAAGAGCTTCCAAAACTTAAAATTACTGGAATTTATTACAGCTTTGTGTTTATTAACTTAATTCTCTGGTTGATGAGCTCTTTTGTGGCCGGTAACAGAGTAGAGAGTAAAATCACAAAAATACTGAACTGATAACATCGCTGTGAGATCGTAGCGCAATCTCTCCGAATAGAAACACGCTTTCGCTACGCTCTCGCAACGTATTTGTACAGCGACCTTTGCGATCTTACTTCGATCTTAGTGCGCTTTCACTACGCTTCTAACACGACCTAATTTCGCCACGACCGCACCACGATTGTTTTGAACATGTTCAAAGTTGGCCACGCTCTTCACGATCTTGAAGATCTCACCACAACCGTGGTACGACCTTACTGCGACCTACACGATCATCAAAATTTGCATTTTTTCCACAAATCGTAGTGCAATCGTGGCTTAGTGGGACTGGGGTATAAGAGAAAACTCAATTTGGAACATCCATAATCACATGGCTAAATCAATATAACAAAACGCATCACTAAAAAGGATAGACAAGAATTATCAATTTCCTAATTTGGTGTCTGGATGATCTATAAAATATATAAGTTTCTCACTGAATGTATACAAAGAGGGGTAACCAAAGATTTTGCGACGATGCAAATATTAAACTTTACAATATAAATGAATATCTTTAACCAACGAATTCAAATAGCAAAAGCTATGCAATTAACAAATATATACTTATATAAGCTTCATGTTAATTATTTAACAATGAAATACATTAATTATGAAATTTGAAGTTTTACCAAGGGCGCTAATAATTAATTAATAACACTGTCTATCACACAGCATTTCGGGGACACTCCCTCTAGTATCTTTCCTCCCTCTTTTATAGCTGACTATGCGGGGGCTTTTTCTAATTATTGGGGGCATTATGATGACCTATAGTTGCTAATGTTTGTGTCATATGGTCACAGAGTCATCCTCATCGCTTCCCTCAATCTTTATTCTATCACCAATAGTTTCAACACCTAGTCTGATCAAGTCTTGATCAGTAAGTTGCTGAAAAGTGTCATCTTCTATCCTATCATCTTTAAACTTTTTAATTTGAAAGATTTGCAGATTAAGTTCTGCAAGAGCACGTTGTATAGCAGACGACATGTTGACAGTATGAAAATAAACCCGAAAAAATTATACATGTTTTCGGTTATTTTCGGAAGTCTACCACCACCACATAATGAAAAAAAGCACTGAAAGTAATTGATTAACCACCTAGTATAATTTTTTTGAACCAAACATAAAACATTTTGACCACTGATCATAAAGTTGTTTGAACTGAACATAATATTTATTTTACTGAACATAATGATCAGTCTACAGAACATAATATTTATTTCACTCAACATAATGATAACAGTACTGATAATTAAGTGCTGCGCTTTAGTGCATGATACGCCCGTTGCTCTTTTAACTTGTTTTTGAAAGTGTTAGTTATTGTCCCAAAATTGGAAAATCCCCCCTTTTTTAAGCATAAAAATTCATAACACGGAAATGTAAAATCTTAAATTTATAAAAATTGAAAGGGAGCTTACATCAACAGATATAAACAATTCACCAAAGTTTCATGGACATTGGTGAAAGCCTTTTTGAGTTATTGTCCGAAGTATTAAAAATCCCCTTTTTTATGGATAAAGCCCCATAAATCCAAAACTTAAAATCTGAAATTTATAAAAATTGAAAGGGAGCTTACATCAATAGATATAAACAATTCACCAAAGTTCATGGACATTGGTGAACGCGTTTTTGAGTTATTGTCCGAAGTGTGGACGACGGACCCCTTTTTTTTATGTCAATAGATATAAACAATTCACTTAAGTTTCATGGAAATTGGTGAAAGCGTTTTTGAGTTATTGTCCGAAGTGTGGACGACGGACGGACAGACGGACGGACAACGGTATACTATAATACGTCCCGTCTAAAGACGACGGGCGTATAAATAGTGTGTTTGACCACTGAATATTTCGGTTTCTGTAATCAACATAATGAGAAATCTACATAATATAATAATATGTTGAAGATATTTTCAAAAGTACTGAATATAAAGACAAAAGTATATTGATTAAAGTGCTGAATATAATACCAGATCTGCACAATATAATGATTATTCTACTGATCAGTATGATGTTATGCTCAACATAATTGTTATACTACTGAACCATGTGAACATAATAAAAAGGGCACTCATAATCGAGAAAAAAAACGCTGAAAATACTAATAATTAAATGTTCACAGCATATACTAAATATGAACAACGGGAGACAGCTATCACAAATAGATTCTGGGTGTATCTGTGACTGGGAAATGTGTTGGTCTGGAACCACACACACACAATAAACAATACGGACTCTGACTCTGGAACTAGCTCTTGTAACAAAAGACGACTCTGGTTAGCACGATGTATAATTTAATAAGTTCAGCATGGAATACAAATGTACAGAGTTGGAACTGCTCAGTGTAATACTAAATCCAATCTGCCACATCAAAATAACAACATAGTTTAAATAACAAACCAAAACTACTTGTACTTGACAAATGTTTCTCTAAATGAGTGAGAAAGTTCAAATAAGGGATAACAGAAAAATTAACACATACATGTATATAATAATTAACAATTATAGAACATACAGACTTATTTATGGGATTAAAGCCTTGGCTTGTCAAATACGAATAATCTGAGACTACTATAACATGTGTTATAGTAGTCTCAGGAATAATAGATCATTTTGAAGTAAAATGTCGCCATTTAAAAAAAAAATTAAAACATGAAATTATCTTGCACAATAAAAATATCAAAATCGCTAGTAAAATATTGCAAATATAACAAAATCACTGGTTTTACAAAATCTTTACCAAAATGTCCAAAAAGTATTAAAATCAATTTTTGTCCATTTTTCCACTGTGACACAGCTATGGCGTTCCATATTCCTTGTCTGTCCTATTATATTCATATATGGTATTTGAAATGAAAATAAGCACAAAACCAGTCATTTTAACAATTAAGATCCTATCAAGGAACCCTTTTAAGGTGACTATATCAGAGACAAAAACAAAATGTATACAATAGATATAAAAAAAGAAGATGTGGTATGATTGCCAAATAGACAACTCTCCACAAGAGACCAAAATGACAGAAATTACCAACAATAGGTCATCGCACGGCCGTCAACAATGAGCAAAGTCCATACCGCATAGTCAGCTATAAAACTTAAAAGGCCCCGAAATAACAATGTAAAACGAGAAAACTAACGGCTTATTCATGTACAAAACATTGAACACATAAACAAACAATCACTGAATAAGTATACAAGACAAAAAGAAAAGGACAGTACAAAATATGTTAAGAATCTAATCTAAAATAAAAATGAAAATAATCCTCGTACAAAATAAATTTTTATATATAAAAAAAGGTGACTAGATGCTCTGCAAGGGTAATTAGCATATTTCGAATTTTACTTAATATGTTTTTGACCAGCAATTTAAAAAAAATAATAAATACATATTTGAACAATAAAACAAAGAATTTTTCATCATAGGATCGGGATATTGTAACTTGATAAAGGAATTCGAATGTGAAATGGTGGTAGCTAACCACGGATCCAAGAAAAGACACGTATTATATGTCAATAAACACGATATTAAAATAAGAAGATGTGGTATAATTTCCAATGAGATTTCTGTTTACTACAAGCTATAACTACTGGAAGAAAAAGCTCCAGTAAAATTATATTTTATCAAGGATTGGAGAGGCCTTGTTATCTGAAAGACAGAGAAAACAATATGATTTTTTTTATATCGGGAACTTTTCAATATTCCCAACTATAGAATCCGACAAATTAACGAAAAAGTTTTTTTTTAGTGAGAACAACATTTTATCAAACCATATTTATATCTTCAATATAAAAATAAGGAGATGTGATAGGATTTTCAAAGTTAAAAAAATAAATGGATTTAAGCAAATATAGTCCGGCAATAAAGGTTCCCGACATGAAAAATAAGAATTAATACACAAACTGACGGTCTAATTCATAATAAAACAATTTACGAAAAACATATGTATGACATACACGAAAAAACGACAAACACTGAACTACGGGCTTTTTGACTTAAAACAGGTACATACAGAATTTGGCGGGGTTAAAAATGTCTTTGTGCGCTCATTTCTAAAAAAAACAACCTATCACAACACAAGACCAAACTATAAAAAAAAATCAGTTGAATGATCGGATCATCATTTAATACTATCAATGACGATATCAGATCAGGTGCGGGATCTAAACCACGGAACACCCTGAAATTCCACAAAATAAAAAAAAAATCGAAAAACTTGAATGGGGTTTCAATCACCAACACTCCCTCTCCCCTCATGCCGGATCCGCTCAGGCAGACTCAACTTTTGAGTGTGTAATTTAGGTATAAAAAATTGATAACAATACAAAATAACTAACTGATATTATTAGTTACATAGTGTGCTAGTGACCTAATACGGTATATATGGGGTCAGTAAATTCCATATGGGGTGAGAGCGAAGCTCGAATCCCCATATGGAATTTACTGACCCCATATATACCGTATTACGTCACTAGCACACTATGTAACGAATTTATCTTACCGACTATCTTAACGTGTGAAATTAAGACTAGTGATTCTCAAAATGAGCAAGTCTTCAATACTGTTAGCATTAAGAAATACTTCAATGATCCTACAAAAACAGATTCCAGCAATAACGACTTGTAAGGTTAAAATGTGTTTTATGAATTATTTCAATCTTCATCAAATTTCTTCGTCTGTTGGAACTTTTAAGTTTTTTTCTCAGTACCGTTTTGTTTTTATAAAGTGACATAACATCATTACTAACCGTGTATGAAATAAGCCCCGCCCCCTTCTTACCTTATATGGAATATAAAGGGACGTAACTCCACTACTAACCGTGTATGAGATAAGCCCCGCCTCCTACTAACCTAATATCA
>NW_027268419.1:0-87655 GCF_963676685.1 Mytilus edulis
GCTAGTAGCTAATTAATATGTTATGATGTTTCAGTTTGCCATTATATGTACATTGCACCTGACCCCATTTTCATGGTTCAATGACTGCATGTAAAATATACTGTTACTTAATCAATGAAATGCTCTTTTATACTGTATATTTTATATATGTAATTGGATACATTTTATTGTATATTAGTATCTTGAAAGATCTACTTGTCTATCAGGTTGGGTTGACCTGACCTTGACCTTCATGGATAATTTAAGTGATTAAGGTTATTTCAGTTTGATACAATGTTAACATGGTTAGGTTTGTTTCTCAGTTTATACTTCCTAATAAAATTGACACTGGAAATGGGGAATGTGCCAAAAAAGACAACAACCCAAATTCAGAGCAGACAATAGCCGAAGGTCATCAATGTTTCTCATAAGCTATAAGCTACATTGTACATGTATAGGATCACTACTTTTGGCATAATTATGGAATAAATGTAAGTTGTACATGTTTGACATTTTGAATGGCTTAGTTCATCTGACAATGACACCATTTTCATGGTTTTTATGTTTAGTCTTTTTCTCTGTTTCTATGGTTACTATAAACGTTTAACCATAAATTTGGGGTATGGGAGAACTGTGAAATTCAAAAATTCATGAAATTCATGAAATTATCTGTCATATATCTGTCTGGCATGGTTATTTTGACTGGACTTCATTTTAATGGATTATTGATAATGTAAAGTTTATGTGATACTTATAGACTAGTAAAATCTTCTTATTACAGAATTTCAATAAAAAGATCATGAATAAGGCCACATTTAAAAGAATGTCTGTTTCCCATCCCAGGGGCTTATTTTTTACCTGGGTGTGGGGAGGGGAAACAAACAATTTTTATTTTGGCCTAAGGAGATATGGTGAGACGACTATCAACCATTTAAACCATGTAGACCAAGTGATTTACTTGTTAGTCACTATATAATAGGTCACTGCACACCCTTCAACAATGACCAAAAACTAAAACTTTATAATGAGCACCCTATAAAAGGTTCAGCCTGTAATGAGGCATCTGACACAGTTAATGTAGAATATTCAGACGAGAAACCCAACAGTGATGACAATTTGATTTATTATACCATACCCTCCCCCCTCCCTTGAAGTTAAATGTCTAATCCCTTGGTGTACTGATATGAATAGTATTTTACTGGAAATGTTTCAGAAAATAGATGTATTGTTATGAGTTACAATTTATAACAAAAATAAGCAAAGACCCATCGAAACAACATCTGATAAACAAATTTAATAATACTTTTAGATATTTGGATGATATTTTGGCTCTCAATAATGACGACTTCAGTATGTATATTAATGAAATTTATCCTGTTGAACTTACTTTAAATAAAGCTAATACTAACAATGACCACTGCCCTTTTCTTGATCTTGATATCTATATCACTAATGGAAAGCTGAATACTAAAATTTATGATAAAAGGGATGATTTTTCATTTCCTATCGTTAATTATCCGTTTTTAGATGGTGACGTTCCCTTGTCACCATCTTACGGTGTTTATATATCTCAACTTGTACGATTCGCTCGTGTATGTAACAATGTTTTCGATTTTATCGAGAGAAATTTATGTATTACTGAAAAATTATTACACTAGGGTTTTCGATATCACAAACCAGTCAAAACATTTACTAAATTTTATCATCGGTATAAAGACATCATTCGTAAATATAGCTCAACATGCAGACTTCTAATACGTTCAGGTATTTCACATCCAATTTTTTATGGTAATATTCTTTATAAAGCACAAAGGTGGCAGTATTCACCTCAGAAACTTACAAAACCTTCGAATAGACTTATTAAGAAGGGATATAATTACGATACGGTTGTCAAGTCATTAAAGATTGCATATTTTGGCGTTAATATTGAGTCACTGATAAGGTCTTTGCATCGGAACTAAACACATTTATTCTAAAATACAGTTGTTGGCATGACACGGGTTATGTTCTTCTCATATATGTTATGATGGTATGATACTAAACCCCTAACGGGAAGGATTGTGCCTGATGTTCATATGATGAAATCATAATCTTTCAGTCAGTTTAATTGAAGTCTGGAGCTGGCATGTCAGTTAACTGCTAGTAGTCCTGTTGTTATTTATGTATTATTGTCATTTTGTTTATTTTCTTTGGTTACATCTTCTGACATCAGACTCGGATTTCTCTTGAACTGAATTTTAATGTGCGTATTGTTATGCGTTTACTTTACTACATTGGTTAGAGGTATAGGGGGAGGGTTGAGATCTCACAAAAATGTTTAACCCCGCCGCATTTTTGCGCCTGTCCCAAGTCAGGAGCCTCTGGCCTTTGTTAGTCTTGTATTATTTTAATTTTAGTTTCTTGTGTACAATTTGGAAATTAGTATGGCGTTCATTATCACTGGACTAGTATATATTTGTTTAGGGGCCAGCTGAAGGACGCCTCCGGGTGCGGGAATTTCTCGCTACATTGAAGACCTGTTGGTGACCCTCTACTGTTGTTGTTTTTTATTTGGTCGGGTTGTTGTCTCTTTGACACATTCCCCATTTCCATTCTCAATTTTATTGATGCTAAGGTAAATATTTATCCAATAAAAAGACAGGAAATAAGTCGGTGAACCAAAAAGTTCAAATCTTATTGAAAATAAAAGTGCCCATGAACTCACTGATCATGCATGAGTGATTCTATTCATAAAAAGTGTCCGTGTAACAATTAAGAAGAGTCTGTGTATCATCGAAAAAGAGTCTGTGTAACACCCCTTAATGTACTGTTTTTTCTATAGCTCTGCAGGGGGGGGGGGGGTCAAAGTCGTTCAAAGGTCACTGTATGGCCTTTAACAATGAGCAAAATCTATACAGCATTCTAGTACGGCATACGTTTTACCTCAGCGAACTCACTGTCTTGGTGATGTATCAATCATTTGCTTCAGGTCGATCCATTTCGCATCTCGTCATGAATATGCGTGATATATTTGCCACTGGACATTAAGGGAGCAATCAATTTATCAGTTTCATTTAGTGATGCATGCTAATTATATATAGTTCTCAAATGATAATTGTCTAAAACTGTTTCCATTTTTGTGTATTTCATTTTTTAGCGTAAATTTTAGAATTTCTTTCCGAATCTTTCTCTTTGCATTTATTTGTTTGTAAACATAAAGTAGTCCATGTCAGGGGTTAGATTGTATACAGCCAATCTAGGACCAGGGCAGTAGAACAGAAAACAGTCTCCATTGTATACATACATATGCATTTATGTTGAAGCGTTGTGGCACCGTTAAAGTCCACAATTCCTCTAAAGTCCACAACACCGCTAAAGTCCACAACAATTTTACGCTAAAGTCCTCAACGCCGTTAAAGTCCACAAAATGGCCTCCGCTAAAGTCCACAAGAAAACACCGTTAAAGTCCACAATAACAAGTTCCGCTAAAGTCCACAAAAAGCACCGTTAAAGTCCACACCAGTTTTTTTTATTGTTAAAAATGTATTATTTGTTATTTTTATCCCGTTCGTACAATACAAAGCATGGGCCTTTCTTCTGGGTTGTATTTTTTTTTATCAGTTTGATACATGAAAAAAGGACAGTATCTGTATATGATTTTATTCCATTAACTTTGATCTTTGTATTATGATGATGATGGCCAATTTGGACAAGAATCACTTGTTGACATAATCAATGTACAAAGCAAAAGTGCCTTCTTATCTATAACATTTGAACGGCATTCATTCAGGCAACAATCTTGTATATCATAAACAAAAATTTACTAAGTTTATGAAGTCCCAAATGTCTCCTGTCGGAAAACTTTTAACCAACGTTTAACGTTATTAATTTCGGTGTTCGTTATAGAAAACAACGAAAAATAATGTGTTATGATTTTCAGAACGGAAAAATGAAGCCAATATGATAAATTCTAAATAAAAAATAAAATATTTTAAGCATTAAATTATATTTTTATCGATTAGTATCGGATATCGATGCGTTGAATTGGTATTGAAATGTCGCAATAAAACTAATTTGATCGATATACATGTAGGAAGATGTGGTATGAGTGCCAACGAGACAACTCTTCATCCCAGTTAAAATTTATAAAAGTAAACCATTATAGGTCAAGGTACGGCCTTCAACACGGTACCTTGGCTCGCCATGACTGAACAGCAAGCTATAAAGGTCCATAAAATTTACAAGCGTAAAACCATTCAAACGGGAAAACCGTTGCCCATTTATGGGCCTTAAAAATATACATACACTAGTTGTTTATCTTTGTAAAGTGTTTTAATCACATGTAAAATTACTCACAAGATTAATATGTATAAACTCACAAAACGCAAAATCTGTTCTACAGTAACCAATAAAATTGTATTGAAAAGAATAGAAACGTTCTTTGTTATTATATAATTCGTAAAAGTTTCAGCTTAAAACTTCATACTAGTCTTCCATTTAGCCTTTTCAAAATACTAAAAAAGTATCCTTAAAAGAGAATAAAAAAGGGAATTTAACTCTGAAAGCGATACCGTGAACTTTGATGTGACGTACATTTTATTTATCAATCAATATGGCTATATGATAAACAATTGTTGGTGTCGGGCTCAATGCAAGATGAACGTTCCTATCGCCTTTATTCTATATACACACCCTGCCTTTATTCTATATCCACACCCTCCAATGCTCACAGACACATATTTTTTTTTTATTAGTTCTGAATTTCTCAACAAAGATATCGGCAAGTGAATGCACAATTTTTTTACATTTGACGGTATTTACGGTTGGATTTTCACAAATCATTTGTTGAAAGGCGCAGAATTTTCTGAATATATATTTGTTTATTAAAATTTGGTAATATTTTTCTTCGGTTAGTTTTGTTTTTCTCCTGTTTCAAATCACATTTTTGGATAAAAAAAAAAACTGTGTTAAATCGTCAGAAATTGATAATTAGCGCTTCAAAATAGATATATTACCAAATAAACCTACGAGAGTTCTGCCTCTATTGGTACTAATTTTGATTAAAATTTTACATGATTTAGTCCCTAAATATTTGTTATGAAAAAATCCCGTAGATTTTCATGATATTTATATACCAACAAATTGTAAGTGACAAATACTTCTGACCATTATATTTTACTGACGGTTTTTGAAGTAACGTTCCTAAATGTTCTAAAAACTTATCTTCCAAAATATACATGTATGTACTTCCAATAACTTCAATTGCAATTTGAGCATTTGAACTCAATTTCATACTAAAAAATGTAGCGTCACTTTTGTATTTGGTTAAAGTTTTTATTTCATTTTCTGACTCTTGATAAATTTGACAAATGCACACGTATGGTCGAGCTCGTAGTAAACCGTACGAGTATACTCATACGGTAGGAGCATACGTTCAGGTATACTTATATGGTCCAGACCGTACCCGTAGGGTTCAAATTCTCATATTGTCTGGAACATATATACATGTAGTGTTGTTGAAAAAAAATGTACTTGTACTCATCATTGATAATACACAATACAGAACCACATCCGCGTATAATTTATTCAATTCATCTTTCATTCTGAAACAAATTCATTTTTCTTTTTGAAAACAAAACAAACATGCAAACCAATGAGTGATGGAAATCTGCTGAGCACCACAAAATGCATGAATGTGTGGTATTCTTTATCATTATTTTGCTTTCAAAAAAGAACATGATGGTCCAAAGTATATTTTTGAGATTTACGGACCGTTTTGGCTGCTGTGGAGCCTAACAGACACTGAATGGACATCTTACTTATGTTTTATAGATATTTGCAAAGGAAACTCAAATATAGGCTCCAAATTATGTCTCCAGCATATACAGAAAGAGAACGCTATGTTGGAGTTTCTTGTGGATGAACAAATGTTTACTAAATAAACAATAAAGAGTATAATTATAGCTAGATAACTTTTCCGAAATGATGTCTGTTTGATTGATAAAAAATCGCAACACAAAGATCAAGTTTTTGGTGATAAAGAAAATACTATAATCTTTTCATTCATCAAAATTATAATTTATGCTGACAAGATATACTTTCTAAGAACAAAAGTCCATGCTTTTTGATTAAATCTATAATATCAGGTGTAAGACACAGAAAATTGATCTTTGGATAATAAAAAAAAATGTTTGGACTTTAACGGTGTTTTTTTGTGGACTTTAGCGGAACTTGTTATTGTGGACTTTAACGGTGTTTTCTTGTGGACTTTAGCGGAGGTCATTAGCGGAAAGTTTGTGGACTTTAACGGCGTTGTGGACTTTAGCGTAAAATTGTTGTGGACTTTAGCGGTGTTGTGGACTTTAGAGGAATTGTGGACTTTAACGGTGCCACAAAGCGTAAAACAACGACATGTAGTTGAGCTCGTTTTGGTGAAACAATTACTGTCAAATCTTTATATATATATATATCTGGTAAAGTTGTCATAAAAGCAAAAACGGACGAAAAAGTTGGCAACAATTTATAATAAGACTAAACTTATTTTGGCCGTTTCGTTTCTTCTAAAGTGTTAAATTCAACCATGCGACTGGCTTACTTGGAGATTCAGGTGACCTTTTTCGTTTTTTAGAAATTTCAATCAAAGTTCGTATATCCCTTCAACGATTTATTCAATTTTTTTTAACGTATAGATAGCGCGAAACTCTCACTACACCATGCATAGACTATTTTTTTTCTCGACCAAATGCGGCTGCTTATTTATACAACCGAACAACCAAACGTCCGCACCCAATTTTAGCAAAGATATACTGTCGAACGAGAGATGTGAATATTTCTATACCCAATCAATCATTTGGTTTTGAAAACAATTTTAAAGTTATACATTAATACGACATCAACCCAACGACACATATCAATCAAAACATTAAGAGTCAACACAGAGATTTTTGTTATAGAAAGAAACCTATACAGAATAAAAAGCCTAAACCGCACCAAGACTAAATAATACGGGAGCAGTGATTTTTTTTAAGACAAAAATGCAAGTGTTCCGTAGAAATATTTCACGTACCATTTTTTTTTTTTATTTCGATCGTTGAAAATTATAGCAGGTGTGATATAAATCAGTAGATTTAGGACAAAACTATAATATGGAAATATAATGTGAAAATTAAGTCTGCTTTGTACTAGACCGACACACTGAGATGGATTTTTAACGTGTAAGTTCACAAGCTAACAGTTCAAAAGAAAGAAAACAAACTCTTTGTTAGACCCGTTTGGGATTCGGACTAAAGTCCTCTCGCTCTCGAGGTGAACTTATTCTCACGAGACCAACCAGGAGAGAGGTCGCATAGTCATACCAAAAACTCGAGCATAATAAACAATACAGTTTAACAGAATTATCACCGTTACTAATGCGATTTTAAAGTCATGATCTTATCTAAATTAGATACCGTTATGTGATGTTGGTATCTACACGTATGAATAGAGATGGCCGACATCAGAGTAGATTGAGAGGACCATCGCTCTCTGCAAATTGAAAACTCTTCCTCAATGATGTTAGTGGTCCCACTGTAGCGAGCTGTTGCAAGGCTAAATTTCTATCCTTATTAAATCTTCTCTCATTATTCAGTGGTATTTCAAGTTTACTTTTAATCTTATCGTCGAACGACTATTTGAAGTGCTTCCTATTATATTTAAAACTTGTGTTCTCGTTATGAACACGAATGAAATATTTGCCACTGGAGGTGACTGAGGCAAACAACAATGAATCACCATCACTAAAATAGAAGTATTTGTTCTCACAAAATACTTTGTAATTAATTAGAAGAATGATGACAATTTCTCATCTATTCACGTTTTGATCGAGCCGCTTCAACCTCAAATCTTGCTGCAATTGTTTTACATTTAGGCTACTAGTATTAAATACTATTGTATTCATTGAAGTTTACATGCGTAGTTTTTTTTATTCAAAAGAATAAATTAATATTTATAAATAAATTGGACTGAACAAACAACACTAACTATTTCGCATTTGCATGTAACGCAGTTTAGAAAAATAAAAGATTGGATTTTTTTTTAGATTAGCACACATGCAACGCATCCCCACTTAGGAGTCCTCCAAAAAGGTAAAATTTACCTGTAAGGGAACATGTATGTCTGGTGTATGTATATCACTCGTTCCATCTACAATATACGGAAATGACACGACCGGGTATTGTAAAGCTTTGAGGGACTTTTAATGTCAAATTCATATCCCTGGGCGAAGAAATTACCAAGTTTGGAATACACCGTGTGTACACTGACTTATAAAAGTGTTTATGTCTTTCATGCTGTCTTGTCATCATCTTTTCCATCATACAGTCACGTCTCAGTCATTACAGCTGAACGGACGTGCTGGGCCAGCTCTCCTTTACCCGCTATCTTCGATGAGGGTTTACAGTTAGATGAACAACGACATACTACTTAAGATGACAGAAACCAATCCATGCCGTACAGATAGACGTAGTAGTTGGCGTACCCGCGTTAACATGCACTCCAAAACACCAGACTCAAGCTGGCAGCCACTTTTATCGGCCAATCAAGACAGCAGCCACTTTTTTCCAGCAGCCAATTTTGACGATATGTCTAAAAACCAAAAAACTGCGTGAGGCTCAAACGTTCCAAAAATCGCTAAATCTTAGTTAAATGCAATCTAACAGCGGAAATCGACAATTTCACGGTTTCTGCTAATTTCTAAAGCATTTCATTCCGTTTTAAATATGTATGTAAGCGGTCTGTCCTTTATTTGACATTCGATAATTGATATTCAATATCCAACCGACTGCTAGCCGTCGGTTCAATATTTAAATTTAGTTGAAAATCACTATAAAGCCTGAGGGAAAAGATACCATTCTATGACCCCTTCAAGCTGTCATAAATTTTCGTTGTCCTCGAATATAAACCCTGATACAAGTTGTATATTTGTCTTTATGTTATATAGATTTTTATCAATAAAACATTACAGAGGATTCACCAAAGATGTAATTTAATATATAAAATATGAAACAAAATCCAATTACTCCAGAAATATATAGAAATATACATAGAAATACTTATGGAAAGCCAAAAAAGAAAAGAAATTAATAGTGAACACCTACCAGAGACTGCTTAAATGACGGTGACCACCCTAAGACGACTTTGGACCTCTGTGGTGGCCAGACGGGCCCGGATCCCAGAAAAATATTTAAGTGGGGAATAGCTTGGGTCAATACCTTTAAAATGAGCTAGGTCCGGTTCGGAACTTTGCCGTTGGTATATGCCGAAAAGTACCGAATGTATGCATATGGTTACTACGGAAAATTACGTTAAGGGGCACCTTTGAACCTCTGTGGTGGCCAGACGGGCCCGGATCCCAGAAAAATATTTAAGTGGTGAATAGCTTGGATCAATACCTTTAAAATGAGCTAGGTCCGGTTCGGAACTTTGCCGTAGGGATATGTCGAGGAGTACCGAATGTGTGGTTGATATGGAAAATACGTAAATGGGCAACTTTGAACCTCTGTGGTGGCCAGACGGGCCCGGATCCCAGAAAAATATTTAAGTGGGGAATAGCTTGGGTCAATACCTTTAAAATGAGCTAGGTCCGGTTCGGAACTTTGCCGTTGGTATATGCCAAAAAGTACCGAATGTATGCATATGGTTAATACGGAAAATTACGTTAAGGGGCACCTTTGAACCTCCGTGGTGGCCAGACGGGCCCGGATCCCAGAAAAATATTTAAGTGGGGAATAGCTTGGGTCAATACCTTTAAAATGAGCTAGGTCCAGTTCGGAACTTTGCGTAGGGATATGTCGAGGAGTACCGAATGTGTGGTTGATATGGAAAATACGTAAATGGGCAACTTTGAACCTCTGTGGTGGCCAGAGGGGCCCGGATCCCAGAAAAATATTTAAATGGCAAATAGCTTGGATCAATACCTTTAAAATGAGCTAGGTCCGGTTCGGAACTTTGCCGTAAGGGTATGTCGAGGAGTATCGAATGTGTGGTTGATATAGAAAAATACGTAAATGGGCAACTTTGAACCTCTGTGGTGGCCAGACGGGCCCGGATCCCAGAAAAATATTTAAGTGGGGAATAGCTTGGATCAATACCTTTAAAATGAGCTAAGTCCGGTTCGGAACTTTGCCGTAAGGGTATGTCGAGGAGTATCGAATGTGTGGTTGATATAGAAAAATACGTAAATGGGCAACTTTGAACCTCTGTGGTGGCCAGACGGGCCCGGATCCCAGAAAAATATTTAATTGGCAAATAGCTTGGACCAATACCTTTGAAATGAGCTAGGTCCGGTTCGGAACTTTGCCGTAGGGATATGTCGAGGAGTACCGAATGTGTGGTTGATATGGAAAATACGTAAATTGGCAATTTTGAACCTCTGTGGTGGCCAGACGGGCCCGGATCCCAGAAAAATATTTAAGTGGTGAATAGCTTGGGTCAATACCTTTGAAATGAGCTAGGTCCGGTTCGGAACTTTACCGTTGGTATATGACGAAAAGTATCGAATATATGCATATGGTTAATACGGTAAATTGCGTTAAGGGGCACCTTTGAACCTCTGTGGTGGCCAGACGGGCCCGGATCCCAGAAAAATATTTAAGTAAGGAATAGCCTAGGTCAATACCTTTGAAATGAGCTTGGAAAGGTTCGAAAATTACCGTAAAGATATTCTTAGGAATTCCGAATGTAAGATTGTTGAAGAATCTCAATAAATGCGTTGTGTTTTCTATATACGTTTAAATGTAGTGATAGGTAATGAATAATACAATAACATCACTTACTATAGCGTTATAATTACAACGTTACCATAGCATAATGTTTGTACCTTGCGTATTTTCCGAAGTATGTAACGAAAAATTATAAGAAAATGTAAGTTCACAATATAGATAAAAGAAATCTAAATTTGTGTCCATCTCAAATAAAATAATCTAGTTCCTTAACCTTAACTGATCACAACTAAAGTTTATCTCATAGTCCATTCATGGACTTTTCTTCTGCCGCCTACTGTAGCATCACTCAGCGGTAATTTTCTTTATGCGTTGTAAGTTCCTTTTTTGTATCTATTTGGCTTCTTGACTCTACCAGTTGAGGGTGTGTTCGTTCGTCTAGGTAGCAAGTTACTTTCTTCGAAATTTTCCTTAAGTGGGTTCATGTGCGATCTACTTTGTACGAGCCATTATGATGTGTCTTCTGGTCTTCTTTTGGCAACGGTCGTGCCTGAAGGTATATCATCTGAACGGTCATGTTTCCATAGCAACTTTGCCGTGGACTTTCCTTTTTCGCTGTGTTCTTGTCTTCAATGACGTTTACCAGAGCTATAGATGTTGTCGGATGGTTGATGTTTCTATTGATTAGTCCTGATAACACACATCCGAACTTTGACTGTACAACGATTGGTCCTTTTCCTCTTATAACTCTGTCCTCGATAATTTACCAGTAGTAGTCGGTGCCTATGAGTAAGTCAATTTCGAAACGTTCTGTACTAAAGTTTAAATGTGGAAAGTTCCTTGTAGTCTGTGAAATCTTGTTTTAAATCGGAACGGCAATCTCTGGAACAATGAGTGTGTCGATATGGACTTTTTCTCCTGTGTCGGTCTGTAACTGTATTGTTGCAGTGTCTAAGTTGCGAACCTTCTGGGATAAATTTCAAATCACAGACGGATGAATGCTTACTTTTTCTGTAGGATTTATTTCTAATTTATCAGTTAATCTCTGAGTTATAAAATTGAAGAAGGCTGTGCTCCCTCGTCAAATAAGATGTTACTTTCTAGTTCTTGGTCGTTATTTACTGGTGGAGTTGTTGTTTTCGGGAGAATGTCGTGACTCTGATGTGATGGATACATTACTGTAGTCTCGTTTGGTGTTTCAACTACGTTGATTGCTGACTATTGTATTGTAGGCTGCGGTGTCATACCTGGAATTACCTCTTTTCCTTTACATATGCTAGTATGATGTATTCCGTTACACTTTTTGCATCGTTCAGTAGAGTGGCATGCGGCTACTGAGTGTGACCCTTTACAGTTAAAGCATAACTGTTTCTGTTTTACAATTTGATTTCTTATGTTTACGTCTGTTACTTCAGGGCACTCCGCCGGATAGTGCTCAGCTAAACAAAATATACATGTATGTGTATTTACCATCTTACGTGTGTCTTTGAATTCGCTCTTGTATGAATGTGATTGCGTACCCATAAAAAAGTGCAGTGGCGTACAATATGTCTGAATTCATGACTCCTTCGCCAGCTTTAAGTATTTCAATCTCTTTAGTTATTGCTATTCGTAGATTTTTCAATATCAAGTTATATCTCCCGCGTTTTCTTGCAATAGATTTTCTCATGTCAATCGGTAACTTGTCCAAACTAAAGCGAACCATACATCTCAGGTGTTTGACAAAGTGACTCTAATCCTCGCACATATGATTCAAGTTTGTCTCCATAAGATCTCAAGCTAAATGCATCATTTGTCGGTGCGGGTAAGCTCATGAGTGATTTCATGTCAACATTAAAAAATTGTGTGAGTTTCCAAATCTCTCTCTTAGCAAACAAACGGCTGTCTCATAATTGGTGTGCGTAAGCGCAAATCCTGCTATGGTTTGGGCGGCGGTTCTTATAAGCTGGACTTTCAGATAACTAAATTTCTGTATTGGTGTAAGGCTACTATTTTAGTGTATGGTACACTCGTAAAAGTCCCAAAATGTGCTCAACTGCAAAACATACCCGTCAAAATGTGGCTAATCTAATTAAAATAATCTATGATTTACATTACTAAATACATTTGGTAGTTGGGCTGGTGGTTGTATATACGAACAATCTTCCTGAGTATTGTATAATTGTAAAATCGGACCAATAAAGTTGCTTGATTGATTTCCGGTAGGATTTTCCTCCGATGGAATTCGTTTTCTAGTGTTTAGCATGTAAACGGCTGATGTGTTTGTATAAATAGCGTTTGATGTAGGTATATAGCATTCAGTGTTAGCGTTCATTGTTTACTTTCTTTTAAATTAGAATTATTGTTGGGGGATTTGATTGTTTGCTTAAGTTTTCGTATTTGCTTTAGTTTACTGTCTAAATCAAACATATACTCATCCGAGTCTGTAATTTCTTGTTCAATGTGATCCTCGTGTTGGATTTCTTTCATCTTCTCGTTTAAATCATGAATAATCTTCTTTTTCTGGGTTACGGCATACTCTATGGCTTTGAATTCCTCCATTTTGACGTTTTCAGGATTCTCTTTCAGCTCCTCGAATTTGATCCATAGCTTAGTCACTGCTGCTCTGTTGCCGACACGTATTGCCTTTAACGTCCGTCAAGGCACCATAAATGTTAAAAAATCTCAATAAATGCGTTGTGTGTTCTATATACGTTTAATCGTCATGATAGCTAATGAATAATACAATAACGTCACTCACTATAGCGTTATGGTAACAACGTACCATAGCATAATGTTTGTATTTGTGTATTTTTTGACATGATTATTATGAAAATATGTTAAGGCACAACTTTTAACCCCAATTGTGGTCAGGATTGCCATGATCCCAGAAAAAATATTAAATCGGAACTTTGCCGTAAGGATATGCTAAGATGTTCCGAATATGTGGTTTGTAAGTTAAATACGTTATATTAATTTTCCGGAACCACTGTAATGCAGATGGCTCTGGATTATATAAAAAAAGTAGTGAATAGCCTGGGTTTACCAGTGGTGTAGAATAGAGAATGCTGCAACACTTTCAATTTTAGTAATTAACAGTGAACGTGAAAGTAGGAAGGTGACAGTGAAAAAAGTGACGTCATATTAGTAAGTAAAAGTTATGACGTAACATTATACAGGTAAATAAGCATCATGGTGTAAAAGTAAAAGTAATCTGATTTAAAACTGCTCATTAAGGTGTTTAAGGTTTTAGAGTAAGGTGTGTTAGGGTAAGGGTGTTAGGGTTAGAATTTGAATAGGAGTACGGGGTGGTGTTTTTTAAATTGAAAAAAAAAACAGAATATAGGAATATTTTTATAAGTATTAGGATTATGAAGGCATCTTATAATCAATATTATTTCATTGATCTGAATACCTTTGACACAAAAGAAAAACAAAAATGGAAGGACCTGCCAACAAGTGAGGTGAACCAAATTATTGACACTACAAGTGGGGATGAAATAATTTGTGATACTTACCTACTAATCTTGAAGTCAATAAAACGGGTAACAAGTAAGGTGTGGGCTTGTAGTGGGTTGTATTACGAAACAAGAACGTTGGAAGGACCGTTCATCAGAAATACGACTGCCTATACCCTTATTAGACAGAAAACCGCGTAGTAGTACGTGTCCTTATTTTTCTTTTCACATCTAGTAAACATTAGATTAAAAAAATTACAAGAGGTGGTTAGGGGTGTAATATTGAAAAAAAAATAATCATAAAAGACATATGTGTGTAAGTATTAAATAAACAATGGCATTAACAAACAAAACATACCGGGTACGCCTAGATTGTCAGTTAATATACATGCTATACATAATAAAGAGGTTGCGCTAGGTTTATAAAGACAATACCAACGGGTCATTTACAAATAACGGTAAACTAATTACATCGAATGGCAAAGGATTTGGGGTTAAAAGGATATAGTATAAACCCAAAAGACGTGTTGGTAAAGCTTATTGAAGACAAAACGCATCAAGTGTTACCCCATACAGAAGTGTTCACTAAAAATGAATTAATACTTAAAGCAAAGAAACGTGGTATACCTTATATATAGATCAAGATAAAGGAAAAGGGACTGCAACAAGACATAGCTAAGAAACCTGTTATTAAGATGAAAGATTGTAGAAAAGAACTACAGTGTTTATTGAACCATTTGTTAATTCATTTTTAAGGCAAGTCGAAGTGCTTTACATACATTTGATTTGTAAAATTTCAGAAGACAACTTAAAGTAGGCATCGAAGGTGCTTCTAGTACAGTTGGTAAAAAAAACCTTGCAACAGGTGACAGTGATTCTACTTTTAAGGTCAACTCAAGCATGGCAAGTTAGTATTACTGAATCAACCAACTAAGACACTGAACTAACAGTAATGATAGAAAAGGCAAAAGAAAGCATAGCAACTTGCATGCGTGATGGAAGTGAGTGAACGTTAGTCATATCGTAGAAGTACACCTTCATATGAATAAATTGTATCCCTGAAGTTTGAGTCTTACCTACGCCTTTCAGTAAAACTAGGACAGAAGAACGCCATTATTAACGTGAGCTGTATTCTCACAATCACATCATGAATAGGTGGTTCAGAAAAGTACATTTTACGAGTGAGTCAATACAAAAAATACAAAAAAGTACCCGTTAAAAATTCAAAAAACATTAGAAAGAATAGAACTCACACAAACACGTTGTATTTAACAAATGCTACTAAACATCATTACTGTTGGATAAAAAGTTTGTACCCTTTTTGCTTTATAAATATTTTGATAGGAGCGTCACTGATGAGTCTTATGTAGACGAAACGCGCGTCTGGCGTACAAAATTATAATCCTGGTACTTTGATAACTATTTACACCACTGGGTCGTTGCCACTGCTGGTGGACGTTTCGTCCCCGAGGGTATTACCAGCCCAGTAGTCAACACTTCGGTGTTGACGTGAATATCAATATTGTGGTCATTTTTATAAATTTCCCTTTTACAAAACTGAATTTTTCGAAAAACTAAGGATTTTCTTATCCCAGGAATAGATTACCTTAGCCGTATTTGGCACAACTTTTTGGAATTTTGGATCCTAAATGCTCTTCAACTTTGTACTTGTTTGGCTTTATAAATATTTTGATATGAGCGTCACTGATGAGTCTTATGTAGACGAAACGCGCGTCTGGCGTACAAAATTATAAACCTGGTACTTTGATAACTATTTACACCACTGGGTCGATGCCACTGCTGGTGGACGTTTCGTCCCCGAGGGTATTACCAGCCCAGTAGTCAACACTTCGGTGTTGACATGAATATCAATATTGTGGTCATTTTTATAAATTTCCCGTTTACAAAACTGATTTTTTCGAAAAAACTAAGGATGTTCTTATCCCAGGAATAGATTACCTTAGCCGTATTTGGCACAACTTTTTGGAATTTTGGATCCTAAATGCTCCTTAACTTTGTACTTGTTTGGCTTTATAAATATTTTGATATGAGCGTCACTGGTGAGTCTTATGTAGACGAAACGCGCGTCTGGCGTACAAAATTATAATCCTTGTACTTTGATAACTATTTACACCACTGGGTCGATGCCACTGCTGGTGGACGTTTCGTCCCCGAGGGTATTACCAGCCCAGTAGTCAACACTTCGGTGTTGACATGAATATCAATATTGTGGTCATTTTTATAAATTTCCCGTTTACAAAACTGAATTTTTCGAAAAACTAAGGATTTTCTTATCCCAGGAATAGATTACCTTAGGGGTATTTGGCACAACTTTTTGGAATTTTGGATCCTAAATGCTCCTTAACTTTGTACTTGTTTGGCTTTATAAATATTTTGATATGAGCGTCACTGATGAGTCTTATGTAGACGAAACGCGCGTCTGGCGTACAACATTATAATCCTGGTACTTTGATAACTATTATCACATTTGTTAAGTCCCCAAGTGTCATCCCACAATGGTAAAGTGTTTTTGTCGAAGATGTTTCAATCATTGTTAAAGTGAGGACTTTTTAGACGAACATTTAATGTATTGTGATAAGATGAATGGAGTGAAAATCGAAATTCCAGAAGAAGATACCATTACAATATCTTACAACATAGTACCAACGTGAAATGCGATTTTCTTATGTTATTTATGCTGACATTCAATGTAGCTCAGAACAGATAGACACTTGCCAACCTGACAAACTAAAAGCTTACACGTATGTTAACTAACAAAATACACCTTCTGGTTTTACTACCGTGTCCAGTATGCTCATAGGGAATATAAAGAAACAAAAGTGTACTCACTGGAAGACATTGTTCAGAGATTTGTGGCTTGTATGGAAGAGATAATGAAGGCGATTGCAGACATCTACATTGATAAAAGACCTGGTGATGACTGAAGAAGATCCCAATGTTTTACAGCGAGTTAAGATTGTCACATGTGCGATGATGAATTAGGTGAAGACAAAGTGCGTGATCACGAGCGTTCGACAGGTAAGTATCGTGGTGCAGCACATAAAAAAAATGTAACTTAGACTGTCAATTACCGGTAAGAAATGCTTTTCATTGATTCGTGTAAGTTTATGTTAAATTCGTCCGACACCTTATATATTTAGCTTAGAATTTAAAGTTGAACCAATTTAAGGTATGAAAGTCGTGATTTATGTAGAATAATGAATTTATGATAAATGATTAAAAATAAAATGTTTATCTTACGATTTCATGAAGGGTCATTACGACCTGACGAAAACACAACTACTATCTGCTGACCGACTTAATAATAAACACATTATTGTGGCTGACTATGTTCATGTACTACATGTGCTTACTATTTTTTTTTTTAGAAATTTGAAACAGTGTTGTTTCCAATGGTTGGTATTAACCAAAGTTCATCGTGTGTCAAAACTTTAACAATCAATTTGGCTTAAAATTTTCATTGACCTGAACACTAACCTTAGAATCATAGCCAGCATCGTATCTGAAAAGTATTCCTTTAAACTGATGAACAACTCAATGTTTGAAAATACCATGGAAAACACACGTTAACGGGTGAATATAATATTAATGACTACTGATAAGCAGCCGTTGAAACTAATAGCTACACCCAACTGTGACCAATTCGTGGTGTATAACGAGTCCATGGTAGTAGTAAACATAAAGAAAACCAAACTAAAGTTTAACAAGCCTGTGTACTAAGGAGCAATTATCTAAGACATTTCAAAGATTTTAAATGTATGACATTCATTTGGACTTTGTGCGTAAACCAACGGGAACAAAGTTCGACAATTGTTTACCGACACTGATAGTTAAGCCTATTAAATTTAAACCGACGACTTTTACAAAGACATTTCTCACATTCAAAACAAGATTGACACATCAAACTATTGTATGGACAACCCGTTTTCGAATTCCGACCAACGTCAACAACAAAAAAATGATTGGTATGCATGTGGTGGTCAAATGATGGCTAACTTTGTATGGATTCTTACAAGATGTGTTAATATCGAATGGGTGATGGTCAACACACCAGGAAAGCTAAAGGAACGAAGAAACAAGTCAATTGACAGAACATTACATTTAACGATTGCAAGACGTGTTTGATGACCTTTTAACCCTTCCATTATGAGACCTGGAACCCATTGGACGTGTTAGTTTAAGACGACAACAAGCAAAGCGTATTTTGATTCTTACGGACTTTAATTCCCCCTTACGTAATGGTAAATTACTTGAAACTTAAGATCTACTACATCACCGATGAACTTCAGATAAGAGCACCAGTGGTCTGTGGACACTTTTGTTTGTATTTGTCACAATTGTTGTCTGAAGGAAAACCTTGATGAAGTTGCGTTTCCAAGACAGACAAATTTGGACTTTATGGAAATTGAGAAATAAATAGGAGTCAATTGCTTGAAGAATTCAACATGAACAACAATCCTATCACTAACATTAAATCTTAGAATAATAATACGGATGCTGCAACAAAACGACGAGTCATGCGTCAATTGAAACACTATACGAAACCGTTAGAATTAAAATTACAATCCGCGTGTAACCAGATAAAGAGAGATATAAAACGACTAGAGAAAGGATATGATACAGTCATTAAAGAACTCGAGAAAAAGGTAGATGAGTTTAAGACCACTCTGCACCAAGAACTCGAGGTAAATCAGATTAAAAACTCGACACATAAAACATTGATGAACTCTTGAAACTTTAGTTGTCAATAGAAGCTTAAGACCAAAACAAGGAAAATCTAGAGAGTCTGAGGATGTGTATTCTATCGAAACATGGTGGTGGGAGATTAAAATCCGTTAGTGGTTTATTATTTGGTAAAGACGTAGTCCAGATGTTTAAGCCTTCACCACATTAATACTCGCATAACGAAAGTATCCTTTATAATCTTGGGCAAATTGTCAAAGCCTATACTTGCTAAAAGGTTGGTACTGTAAATCTTATTGAATCAAGAGTTTAAGGACTTAGGTTACCCTTTTCATGGAACAAAGACCTCTTTCACCCACACCTGTTTTGTTTTCGCAAGACCTTTCCGATGCGGTTCAAATCCTGAACCGTCTTTTAAGTTAAGGTTCATAAAAAGAACTTTGTACTTTTTCGTCAGTAAAATCCTTGATGCGATACCTTTGGGATTAAGTGTTTAACACTTGGGACACCAGTTAAGACTTTTCTCGGTCCACCTTTTTAAACATTCTTTTCTTTAAAGTTTAAAACTGTGTCCGTCCCCTACATTATAATTTAACCTGTTTCAATGAAAGAAGGTTACCAAACAAGTTCCATACACTTTATATTCGTGTTCTTTTTTACTAGCATTATAAGAAGCCATCTTATTTTATCTATATTTGGAGGTGTTGTACTAATGAAAGATATTGGCCATTATAGGGATTCAAAGGTGTGCCTTAACGTACTTTTCATATTAACCACACATGCTTTTGGAAATCCTAGGCTTATCTCTACGGCAAAGTTCCGAACCAGACCTATCTCATTTTAAAGGTATTGACCCGAGCTATTCGCCACTTCAAAATTTTTCTGGGAACCGGCACTGTCTGGCCACCACACAGGTTCAAAATTATCAATTTACGTACAAGTATTTTCTATATCAACAATACATTCGGTATTCCTCGACTTATCCCTACGGCAAAGTTCCGAACCGGACCTGGCTGATTTTAAAGGTACTGACCAAGGCTATTACCAACTTAAATATTTTCTGGGATCCGGGTCCGTCTGGCCACCACAGAGGTTCAAAGGTGCCCCTTAACGTCAATTTCCGTATTAACCACACATTCGGTACTTTTCGGCATATACCAAACCGGACCTATCTCATTTTAAAGGTATTGACCCAAGCTATTCCCCACTGAATTATTTTTCTGGGATCCGGGCCCGTCTGGCCACCACAGAGGTTCAAAGGTGCCCCTTAACGTAATTTTCCGTATTAACCATATGCATACATTCGGTACTTTTCGGCATATACCAACGGCAAAGTTCCGAACCGGACCTAGCTCATTTTAAAGGTATTGACCCAAGCTATTCCCCACTTAAATATTTTTCTGGGATCCGGGCCCGTCTGGCCACCACAGAGGTTCAAAGTTGCCCATTTACGTATTTTCCATATCAACCACACATTCGGTACTCCTCGACATATCCCTACGGCAAAGTTCCGAACCGGACCTAGCTCATTTTAAAGGTATTGATCCAAGCTATTCACCACTTAAATATTTTTCTGGGATCCGGGCCCGTCTGGCCACCACAGATGTTCAAAGGTGGCCCTTAACGTAATTTTCCGTATTAACCATATGCATACATTCGGTACTTTTCGGCATATACCAACGGCAAAGTTCCGAACCGGACCTAGCTCATTTTAAAGGTATTGACCCAAACTATTCCCCACTTAAATATTTTTCTGGGATCCGGGCCCGTCTGGCCACCACAGAGGTTCAAAGTTGCCCATTTACGTATTTTCCATATCAACCACACATTCGGTACTCCTCGACATATCCCTACGGCAAAGTTCCGAACCGGACCTAGCTCATTTTAAAGGTATTGATCCAAGCTATTCACCACTTAAATATTTTTCTGGGATCCGGGCCCGTCTGGCCACCACAGAGGTTCAAAGGTGCCCCTTAACGTAATTTTCCGTATTAACCATATGCATACATTCGGTACTTTTCGGCATATACCAACGGCAAAGTTCCGAACCGGACCTAGCTCATTTTAAAGGTATTGACCCAAGCTATTCCCCACTTAAATATTTTTCTGGGATCCGGGCCCGTCTGGCCACCACAGAGGTTCAAAGTTGCCCATTTACGTATTTTCCATATCAACCACACATTCGGTACTCCTCGACATATCCCTACGGCAAAGTTCCGAACCGGACCTAGCTCATTTTAAAGGTATTGATCCAAGCTATTCACCACTTAAATATTTTTCTGGGATCCGGGCCCGTCTGGCCACCACAGAGGTTCAAAGGTGCCCCTTACCGTAATTTTCCGTATTAACCATATGCATACATTCGGTACTTTTCGGCATATACCAACGGCAAAGTTCCGAACCGGACCTAGCTCATTTTAAAGGTATTGACCCAAGCTATTCCCCACTTAAATATTTTTCTGGGATCCGGACCCGTCTGGCCACCACAGAGGTTCAAAGTTGCCCATTTACGTATTTTCCATATCAACCACACATTCGGTACTCCTCGACATATCCCTACGGCAAAGTTCCGAACCGGACCTAGCTCATTTTAAAGGTATTGATCCAAGCTATTCACCACTTAAATATTTTTCTGGGATCCGGGCCCGTCTGGTCACCACAGATGTTCAAAGGTGCCCCTTAACGTAATTTTCCGTATTAACCATATGCATACATTCGGTACTTTTCGGCATATACCAACGGCAAAGTTCCGAACCGGACCTAGCTCATTTTAAAGGTATTGACCCAAGCTATTCCCCACTTAAATATTTTTCTGGGATCCGGGCCCGTCTGGCCACCACAGAGGTTCAAAGTTGCCCATTTACGTATTTTCCATATCAACCACACATTCGGTACTCCTCGACATATCCCTACGGCAAAGTTCCGAACCGGACCTAGCTCATTTTAAAGGTATTGATCCAAGCTATTCACCACTTAAATATTTTTCTGGGATCCGGGCCCGTCTGGCCACCACAGAGGTTCAAAGGTGCCCCTTAACGTAATTTTCCGTATTAACCATATGCATACATTCGGTACTTTTCGGCATATACCAACGGCAAAGTTCCGAACCGGACCTAGCTCATTTTAAAGGTATTGACCCAAGCTATTCCCCACTTAAATATTTTTCTGGGATCCGGGCCCGTCTGGCCACCACAGAGGTTCAAAGTTGCCCATTTACGTATTTTCCATATCAACCACACATTCGGTACTCCTCGACATATCCCTACGGCAAAGTTCCGAACCGGACCTAGCTCATTTTAAAGGTATTGATCCAAGCTATTCACCACTTAAATATTTTTCTGGGATCCGGGCCCGTCTGGCCACCACAGAGGTTCAAAGGTGCCCCTTACCGTAATTTTCCGTATTAACCATATGCATACATTCGGTACTTTTCGGCATATACCAACGGCAAAGTTCCGAACCGGACCTAGCTCATTTTAAAGGTATTGACCCAAGCTATTCCCCACTTAAATATTTTTCTGGGATCCGGACCCGTCTGGCCACCACAGAGGTTCAAAGTTGCCCATTTACGTATTTTCCATATCAACCACACATTCGGTACTCCTCGACATATCCCTACGGCAAAGTTCCGAACCGGACCTAGCTCATTTTAAAGGTATTGATCCAAGCTATTCACCACTTAAATATTTTTCTGGGATCCGGGCCCGTCTGGCCACCACAGATGTTCAAAGGTGCCCCTTAACGTAATTTTCCGTATTAACCATATGCATACATTCGGTACTTTTCGGCATATACCAACGGCAAAGTTCCGAACCGGACCTAGCTCATTTTAAAGGTATTGACCCAAGCTATTCCCCACTTAAATATTTTTCTGGGATCCGGGCCCGTCTGGCCACCACAGAGGTCCAAAGTCGTCTTAGGGTGGTCACCGTCATTTAAGCAGTCTCTGGTAGGTGTTCACTATTAATTTCTTTTCTTTTTTGGCTTTCCATAAGTATTTCTATGTATATTTCTATATATTTCTGGAGTAATTGGATTTTGTTTCATATTTTATATATTAAATTACATCTTTGGTGAATCCTCTGTAATGTTTTATTGATAAAAATCTATATAACATAAAGACAAATATACAACTTGTATCAGGGTTTATATTCGAGGACAACGAAAATTTATGACAGCTTGAAGGGGTCATAGAATGGTATCTTTTCCCTCAGGCTTTATAGTGATTTTCAACTAAATTTAAATATTGAACCGACGGCTAGCAGTCGGTTGGATATTGAATATCAATTATCGAATGTCAAATAAAGGACAGACCGCTTACATACATATTTAAAACGGAATGAAATGCTTTAGAAATTAGCAGAAACCGTGAAATTGTCGATTTCCGCTGTTAGATTGCATTTAACTAAGATTTAGCGATTTTTGGAACGTTTGAGCCTCACGCAGTTTTTTGGTTTTTAGACATATCGTCAAAATTGGCTGCTGAAAAAAAGTGGCTGCTATCTTGATTGGCCGATAAAAGTGGCTGCCAGCTTGAGTCTGGTCTCCAAAACCATTGTATCATGGGGAGTGTTATGCCGATTAACGTCCGAGGGCTGTATCCTAGGCTGTTGGGTGATACGACCTTCATTTCACTGCCTCACGGCTTTGGTCCTGATAACGCTTCCTGTCATCTTTAGAAGTACGTCCACCATTCATCTACCAGTATTCACTCATCGAGGTTAGCGGGCTGTCAAGCTGACCAAACTGGCCCTGAAAGCAGCCGTTGTGAAGAAGTAAAATCCAAAATAGTAAACAAACCAAAATCAACTCACCAAAACCAAGATGGCGGCCTCCATTCGGCGTCCTTACTACCTGTTCCTGACCCACGGCAGAAATTATTCAAACGCTCACCAATCGCCTTCGGGCACCGAGCCGACCGTGCGAGGGCTGTATAGCCAGTCAAGGTCGTTAAACACTTCCATTTGTTGTTGCTGTCTTGTCTGAGAATAAATTTAAAGTTTGAGCAGTTTTTGAAGGTAAAAAATAAAGGTTTAATATTATTGCAAAAGTCTGTGAATAATTGAAAATAGGACGTTCCGGAAAACACAAGTCGCTATATTAAATGCTTGTAAATCTCTGTTACATATGGTGCGCTTCTTTTTAAATACCTTTCTGTTAATTAAGAAAGTGTAAAAACAGTTATTGAAATCCGGCTGAAAAAAGGGAAAACGAATAGTGACTATCTAACTTATTTTTCAAATATCGAATACACAAATAAATCTCTAACCATCCACGCTTACAATTTGTTTTTACTGACAGGTGTCTGCTGGCATTCGATTGGATATCAGTTTTATGTAGGCGTAACAATTCATCCCATTTATCCAATCAGCTGTCTTGTGTGCGATCTCATACGGTTCACATAGTCTAGTTTTTTATAATGATAGCGATAAAAATTATTCGTGCAGAATATACATACACTATAAAACAAAAATATCCTGTCCAAAAATGACTTACGAGACACCATATTAACCAAATAACTATTTAAAAACTAAGACAGCATACATATAAAATATTATCATTCATAACAATTACTATTTAAAAGGGAAATATTATACTATTAGTATCATGGTCCCAGCATTTTAACAAATTTATCAAAACAGGACGTTGTTGCAATGGTGTGACTGGGACTTTACGGTGCGTCTAAAAATAACCTAGGCCGCCTCGGTGCACTATAAGCTCTCGAAACTGCACTAAGACCATGATGGAACACTATAGCGAACTTTCTATACTAATGAAATGTCCATGTGTGGAAAAAAGATCTTACTATACACTGTACGGACATTTAGACTTATTCACTAGCTGTGATATACAGTAGAAGATTTAGCAAGGATATAGCAAGGATACAAAAATTACGATATTAATAACGCTAAAAATTAAAAGGAAAGTGTACGCTATGTCGCCCGGAATCCGACACTGACCTAGCAAATTACGACATAATTAAACCATTAGCAACTTTGTAAAAAAATATATAGAAAAAATGTCTTTTCTTTTCCTTAAACTGGGAATATTATGATAATCAGATAAAGGTAATGTCTGTCAAAAAACGTATTTTACGAAATAATTGAAATCGGATTTAGATTAGATTTGTGATCGTTGGAATTTAAATAATCTATCTCTTTATAATTACCTTTTTTAATCAAACGGAACACATACTATAGGAGATGTGGGATATGTTTCAATTTGACAGCAACCAAACGACAAAAATTCATAAATGAATCAAGAGCGCATGTTTAGTCTTCAAAAAAAAACAGGTGTCTACACAAAAGGTCTGACAGCGTGAAAGACCAAAACCACACTATTATAAGTCATGGTATTCGAAAGCAGGAGATTAGTACTCTATCAGACAAAACTGCAATCACGTTTACCAAATACTTAACCAACGCACCACAAACTAATGCCTGCACCAAGTTAACGTATAATTTTGATATGAAGAGATGGCAGATACCCACAACCAACTTGGAACCACCACCAGACAGAAGGACAAATAAGCATTTAGAGGGCTGGCACCCCATATGGAATTTACTGACCCCATATATACCGTATTAGGTCACTAGCACACTGTGTAACTAATAATATTCAGTATGGTGATGCAGCATCTTACATCCTCTAACTTGGAAACTAAATGAACATTGAACATTCATATGTGTATATCAGTGCCTTGTACTTGTATGATATTTGTCTTTATTTATTCATTAAAATATAAATCTCCAATAAGACTTTATTTACAAAATATAACACATGAGTAAAAAAAAAAACACTTTCAGAAAAAAAAGAGTAACTATAAAAAGTGCGACCCCAAAAATTAAAAAAAGTATCTTTCCTTTAGTTTAAAAAGTATTTCATGGTAGAATTTGACATCAAAATGGGTTAAAATAACAAATATCAACTTATTGCAATACTAACAAAACTTAACTTAATTACATTGTTTACAGAAGCTCCCATTTCACCTTAGTTAATTCTTGTGTACCTAAAAATTTGTACTAAGGCAAACTGGGATTAATTATATATATATATATTTTTACAGCTAAGGCGAAATGTTACATCCCAGCTCCTTTGTTCTAACTGGGGTGATCTGAGCCGGATCACCCCTACCAGATCATCCCAGTTTAGGTTTCTTTGTTATGCATGCTTTCCTTTGTTCTGCAACATTTTGGCGGGAATGACAAATCCAGTATAAAACTTATAATTAATTAAACGGAAAAGACTATCTATCAAAATTCACATAGAAAAAATCCAGTGTATATGCTGGGGTTCGAACTCAAGACCTTTAGCATATCAAGCCACGACACATACCACTACACCAGGACGACTGGATACGAACTATCAGAAATGTAACATACTTAAAGGAAGCAAGATATTTTTATAACTGGGGCGAGTTGGCAGACCTTTACTCAGTGGGGTTTAAACCCTTTTCGTTAAATAAATGAGTTGGCAGACTGATTCAATTTGATTTTACACTTTTTTAAAGTTGGGCGAGTCGGTTACGCTTTTTTCATAAAGTGGCGATATAGTGTGGGCCGATTGGCCAGTGGGGCGAGTTGACATTATTTGATATCTACTCATCGTGTTTGGGGGTCATAAAGGGTATACATCATATAGTAATATATAAAGTATATTATAATGGTTGTGTGGCGTTCTAAACTAGATTTTATGAATTGTAAATGGTTTTTCGTCTTTTCTTAATCAGCTGGGATGTAAAATAGTTATCCCATTCGGACTTGGTGTGTCAGTGTAAGATCACCCTCTGGCCTCCGGCCATCGGGATGATCTTACACTGACACACCGCATCCTTATGGGATAACTATTAAAGAATAAGCCGTTCACATGTAGTGTTTTCACAAACCGGTAATTTCTTCGCCCAGGGATATGAATTTGACATTAGAAGTCCCTCAATAGCTTTACAATACCCGGCCGTGTCATTGCCGTATATTGTAGATGGAACGTGTAATATATGTTTCAGACCGTATGAGTATTTGGGCCGTACGCGTACGGTCTGGACCGTATGCGTACTTTTTCAAAATACTCATACGGTCTGACTAATATTAAAAAGTTGTCAAAGTTAATTAGATCCATATAACTGATCAATATAACTTACCTCTCAAATAGATATAAAAAAGTTTAATTTTATAATTGAAAAAAAACCAACTATATATATTAATGATTTAAAAAATTCACGCTAATTGAATATGTTAATCTCTTGTATTTTAAAACATATCGATCACTCAGTAAAATAATTGAATTATGATCACTAAAATTGAAAATATCGGAAGTAAATATAATGTGGGAGGACAATTGTTTTAGAATATTTAGCAACTTTACCAAAAAATATTTTTGCTAAGGAACATACAGAACTGCAAAAATGTAAATGTAAAAAATATTAGTACGTTACTTGTGGTAGCAAGTGTAACATTGGTTGAGAGTACCAAAATTAGGATTAAGATATACAATTAAACAAATATAATATTTCAATTGTTCATTTGTTCATTTTATCCGTGTAATTGTAATAATATTAAATTAGTAAATCTGAAAATAAAGATTGTGATTAATGTTAATTTTTTGAAATTTAACCCATATGATCTAATAACATGTATGGTCAGCTCATACTGGACCATACGCGTATACTCATACGGTCCGACCGTACGCGTATGGTCGGACCGTACGAGTATACGTATACGGCCCGGACCGTACGCGTACGGTCCAAATACTCATATGGTCTGGAACATATACACAATGAATTTCATACACCAGATATACAAATACAGGTGAATTTTACCTTTTTGGAGGACTCCGAAGAGGTGGTGCATTGCATGTGCGCTAAGTTTGAAAAAAAATCCAATCTTTTATTTGGGGAACGTCTGAATACCGCTAATGACCTCCTGAGTGCATTCAGGACATACAATGTGCACTCAGGATCCTTCATATTCATCGTATTTGCAGGATGGATGCATATATTCGTTACACGCTGCTTATCTAAGAGTTAAATTTTGGTAGAATTTGAAATCGAACTAAGATAGATTTGTTAATTCTTTCGAAAAAATGACACAAATTACTGAGCCGTGAATTATCCAACCAAGCAGGAAAGTCCCTGAATCAACAAAATTGATCGGATTATCTTCTTTTTGTTTATGAATTGTGTTGTTAGTACTGGTCCGGGAACACAATTATCCCCCTTCAATGTTCGTTGTCAATTTTCGTTCACAAATATAGTTCCCTTTAATTTCAGTATATTTTTTCTTAAATTTTTTTTTGCCTTTCCTTTGAATTTTTCCCCATTTCTTTGCTATAATGTGAATGTAAGGTCATCTAAGAGAATTTCTGTAAAATTTCTTTTTGATATTTTGAGCAGAAATGAGTGATTTGGTTAGGTAAACATAGGTGGGATCCTCCCTCCGCCTGAATCCCGATTCCCTCCGCCTGCGTCCCGGTTCCCCCACTCCGGAATGGTCCGGACCACTCCGGAATATTCCGGACCCAGGTGAATCCCGATTCCCTCACTCCGGATTTGTCCGGACCACTCCGGAATATTCCGGACCTGGGCCTGAATCCCGATTCCCTCACTCCGGAATAGTCCGGACTGGTCCGGAATATTCCGGAGTCACCTCGGCTCCGGACTCCGACCACTCCGGAATATTCCGGACTCATTCACCATGCCCAATTTTGAAATTGCCGTCCAGTCCGGAATATTCCGGAGCACATTTTTATGGCCTTTTTGTGTTTCAGGAGAACGTTTAAATCAAAATCAAGGAAACATTCGTAAAAATAACAGATTGAAATCCCTGTTCGGTGCTTGAAATTAAAATTCAGTCTAATAATGAGTTCGTGCAGTGACAAATGTGTGTAGTATTTTCATGATGAGAGTTATACATTAAATAGGATTCCAATAGCTTGTTCCTGTGATGATATATATAAAAAGTGACAAGAATAAGAAAGAAATATTCAAGTTAAAATTTGTTTAACAATTAAAAAAGAGAGATATATGAACATTTGTTATTCAAATGAAATATATCTTTCTTGTATTTGTATACTTCAAATGCCATTTAATGGGTCGATACATTTATCACGAAGCACTTTCTTCACTTCTTTCACATTCAATATAAATTTATTGTGGAATATAGAGGTCGTGATGACTATAGAAAATAAACTTTGAACATCAGGTTGGTCAAAGATTAAAATTTACTTTTTGTGGTTGTTGTTCCTTTTGTTTCTGGTAAAAAAATGATATCTGATTTTTTTTAACTTTAAATCGCAAAATAATTCTGGGATCTGTTTTACTTCTGAAATGTCTCTCTTTCAAATAATGGTGTCGTATATGTCCACTATGAAAAGTTAAACAAAACATAAATCTGACTCGTTGTTGAGGGCCTTACGACAACATACAGAGGATAACATTTAGTCATTGACAATCTTACAACATCTTACATAATATATAACAAAGTTTAAACTATTGTCATGAAGAAATAATTACATTAGATGTATGTTTCATTATAATACATTATTCTATTTGGCTACATTGCAATCTCGCGTTATTCCTTAGTCAACTTCATAACACAATAACATTTATCATTCATGATGACACGAGGTTCCACAAGAAAGTGCACATGTAAGTTAAATAAAAACTTGATGAAAACCGTGTTTTCATGATCCTAACTGAAAGAAATGTAATAATAAGTATTGAATGCTTCTTTTTGTAACTTCATAGGGTTGTAAAAGCGTTGACCGTGTGCACATTTTTAGACTTGTTTAGAAATTTACAATTTTCGCACAAAATGTACTTCGGACTACGCTTTTACATCCCAATGAAGTTACAAAAAGAAGCAGTCAATTCTTAAATAATGGTTTTTAAAAGCCGATTAGAAAAACAAATTTGACAAAAGCAACCGACCAAGGTTTCACATAAGCACTACATGTGTCTCTGGAGTCTCTGCATTATGATTTCACATTGATGTTGATTACAGAAACTCAATGATTATCATTATATAATTTTTTTTCATTATTTTGTTTGAAATCTGTGATAAAAGAAATACGTTTTATGATTGTTAAGTGACTTATAGACCCAATGGGTCGGGTGTATTTTATTGTGTATGTAAAATTCTATCAGATAACCTTTGGAGCAGTTATCAGTCTTTGAAGCATGCTCACTAAGGTTCTTTTGGTGATATCATTTTCCTATTGGTCAAAACTTTTTTTTTTTGCTTTGACCAACTTTGGAGGAGTTATTTTCAAAGAATTGATAAAAAAAAAAAAAAAAAACAACACATAAGTTTACTTTCTAGCTCATCTAGAGCAAAGCATCATGTCAGGCATTGTCATTACTAAAAAACAATAAATTTCTTCTAATCTGAGAAACAATTCGACATTTTAGCAAAATGTTTTACTAATGATACTGATGATCCACCAGAATGTTATATAATAGAACCATACAGATACATGTACATGTAATAAGCAAAAACATGTACATGTAAAAAATACGTGGTATGATTGCCAATGAGACAATTCCCCACAAGAGACCAAAATGACACAAACATTACTTCAGGTCACCGAATGGCTTTGACAATGATCGAAGCTCACATCGCATTGTCAGCTATAAAAGGCCCGAAATGACAATGTAAAACAATTCAAACGAGAAAACGGCCTTATTAATATACAACAACAAAAAAATACATGAAAAAATATTTTTTTTATGTGTTGCTCTCCTAGCTCCAAAATGTATCCAAAATCAAAGATCTGGAACATATTCTATCGTAACCATTTGGTAATTAATTCAATTAGTGTCTCAGTTAACACAATTAATATTATAACACCATATAGGAAAAACACAGAACTCCTTTTGTCATATTAAACACTGTCAAACATCCAAACATACTATCCACACTCATCTGTGTCCACACTTGTTGTGTATGTAATATATATTTTGAACTTTACTGAACTGATATATTACACATGTCACTATAATAAAAATTACTTACTTACTTACTGTAAACTGTTTTACCAATCTATATGAAGACATGGAAATGTATCAAAACAACCAATTATCTAATTGGTTACAATTTTACCTAAATATTTGTGATTTCAACCTATATGTCTATGTAAGGAAAATTCGGAAACGGATGCTCATTCCGCCACAATGGCGATTATATATCACCTAACTTCATTCCATTTCATATTTATATATATTTCTTTTTGTTTGAAATTGGATTTTCGCCGTTTGCTATTTATAAGAATTATGTATAGATTGGAACTAGTATAACAGTGGTTAATGTATCATACATATATATTTTTAGGCCTACGCATGAGACATAAGAAATCTGTACAAATTATTAATATAAAACATAGTTACGCAAGGGAAATGATATGTTATAAGAAGCTACTTATCCTATTTCTGTGTTTGTTTCGTTTTTAGCAAAATGATTTTAGAGTAAAGATTCCTATGAGCAAAATTTAAAGACGTTAGATGATCAGCTATTAAAAGGACAATAAGAAGTTCCCCTTTCCAAATTGTTTTTGTTCTTGTATTTTTTTTCCACACACAGACACATATAAAAAAAGACGATGAGGTATGATTGCCAATGAGATAACTGTCCACAAGAGACCAAAATGACACAGAAATTAACAACTATAGGTCACCGTACGGCCTTCAGCAATGAGCAAAGCCCATACCGCATAGTCAGCTATAAACGGTTTTAAACTGAAGCAAATTATCTATTTTATTTATATTTTGATTAAAAACATTTTGGAATTACAAAACAATATTATGTCCATGGCAGTTGAGTAATTGATTATTGTTTGCTTTTTGTATCATGGCATATAATTCAAAAACATCCTTTGTTCGACCTGTTAGTCAAATGCATTTGTCGAAATATACTTGTTCACTGTTCGGTCTTTTAAAAAATGTTGTTTGTGCTGTATTTAGACCCCTTTACCAAGAAATTTGTTTTGCATGCACATGTGTAAAAAAAATCCAAAGCAATCATAGGTTTAACTTTCTTTAGACTTGTATATATGTTCCAGACCGTATGAGTATTTGGACCGTACGCGTACGGTCTGGACCGTATGCGTACTTTTTCAAAATACTCATACGGTCGGACCGTATACGCGTACGGTCTGACTAATATTAAAAAGTTGGTCAAGTTTATTAGATACAAATGCATATAACAGATCAACATAACTTAAATATCAAATTAATCTAAATAAGTTCAATTGTAATTGAAACAAAAACTTTATATTTTAACTTTTTTTTAAATTCACGCTAATTAAATCTGTTAGTCTCTTGTATTAAGCATGTCGATCAATACATTAATTGAATTATGATCACTGAAATTGAAGATATCGGAAGTAAACATAATGTGGGAGGTCAATTGTTTTAGAATATTTAGCAACTTTACCAAAACATGCAAATGCAAAGGAACATGCATGAACTGCATACATGAAAATGTAAAAAATATTACGTTACTTGAATTGTATCACCTTGAGCGAGAGTACCAAAATAGGATTCAGATATAAAATTAAACAAATACTTAATTTCAATTGTTCGTTTGTTCATTTCATCTATCTAATTGTAATAAATTATCAATAAAAATTTGTAAAACTAAAAATAAAGATTGTGATAAATGCTTGTTTCAATTTAACCCATATGATCAAATAACATGTATGGTTAGCTCGTACTGGACCGTACGCGTATACTCATACGGTCCGACCGTACGCGTATGGTCGGACCGTACGAGTATACGTATACGGTCCGGACCGTACGCGTACGGTCCAAATACTCATATGGTCTGGAACATATATATTATATCTGTACAACCTTCAAACCTATGAAACATCAATTATTGATAGAAAAAATACCGTTAGACTAAGTGCAATTTGAATAATTATGTAACATAAACGATACAAATGTGTTGCAAACAGAACCTTTTGCCGATTGCACTTCAATTTATTTATTATGACAGAATACGGTATTTTTTTCAGTTTTAATTCGCGCATAATTTTAAAATACTTATAGTAAATGTAGGTTTAAGTGAGAAATAATATAATAAGAAATGCTATCTAGAATTCGAAACCATGCAGTAAATGCAATAGGCTGGTCCTCTATCTCTGATATACGGGTATCTCAGATATCCTTTAAAAGACAGGGAACAAGTCTTTCAATGTAGGTATTTTGATTGGTTTAATCAAAATGCTTTGGTTAAAGAAGTACTGTCATGTGTAGTTTTACAATTGAACTTCAACCGTGAGTGCGACAGTATTTCATCCAGCAAAAAGAAGATTAGTAATGGAATATCGTCAAAGAGAGAACAAAGATAGAATACGGTACGAATATTTTGGTTCTTCAAGTTGTTTTGGTTTTAACAGTTATAATTGATCAAATTAAATAATTATATTTTAATTTAAGATAATTTTCGTTAAGAAATTTAAAACAAATAATAGTTCGACTTCGGGACAGATTTAGGAATAGCATTGTATGAAGTATATAGAGTTCCCATTTTTAGGAAGGAGTCTCACCCTTGACTGAAACCCTTATTAACTGTTATTTTATGTTATAGAATAGAACGATTAAGTTTTCAACATTGTTAAATTGAAATTACATCTAAGAGTCCATGTGATTAATGAGACGATTCCTATGACTTTTCCGAAGATACATGTTTGATAAACGCACATGTTCTAAGTAAAAAAGTCATGTCCTCTAGTCCTAAAAGCGCTTTGAAAAAAGTCATAGGGGGCTATGTTCCTGCCTTATGTTTATTTTAGCTATCATCTACTTGAATTGATTCTACCCTATGGAGCCGTTTGTGACAGTTCTTATCTATAATAGATCACAATACCAAGAACAGACCAGAGAGCCCTATCTATTTTTTGGTAAACGGACCGAAAGTCACAGGACAAAAAGTCACAGGACATAAAGTCACCTAACAGTCACAGGACAAAAGTCACAAATAATCTGTTGACAATTGTTTGAATATATAAGAGAAATATCTTGAAATATTTACTTTTTAATACATATATTCATATTAAAGTTTAAGAAATGTGTCATTATACTTGAAAAATTAAGATTTATTTAAATTTTATAATGCAAAAGAAAGATTTCTTTGCACCATGAAGCCATTTAAGTGCCAACTGAAGCCACTTTGACATTTTGTTTTTTTAATAATTATTTGATCATCTTTGATATGTTTTTGATAAATTTTGTTTACAAGGTTGGTTTATTTACAATAGTTCAAGAAAAATACAAAAATATTTTTGTAGAAATAAGCGTTTTTTATTCAAAGAAAATATAAAAAAAAATGAATTTTGACTTTTTGTCCTGTGACTTTCTGTCTTACATTCTAGTTTTTTGGGTCATCATTTAAATTATTAGTGAACTTATTTTTAATTTTCGATTACGTTAAATATTTTATTCATTCTAATGATTTGATTAATTATGTTATGTTACAATCATTTCATTAACTTTTTAACAAAATAAGTTTTGATATGGTTGTTATTTATTACTGTATATTGCAAGTGACAAATATCCTCATTAATACTAAACCACATAGGTATTATTATGTAAGATTGTATAATGTCAGGTAAAGTCTGGTAACAACAAAAAAATACATGGACACTGTGTAATCCAATTTAACATTTACCTGTAATCTTTCGAAAGAAATTGTATTTTGGTACGATCTTTTTACCTTTTTATGAGAGGTTTGGAGTATGAAAGCGGACACGTTTTTTCTTCTTCTCAAATACGTTCTTTGTCTCTAAATTTATTTTAAAACGCCCCTCATAGTAAGGGCCGCATAGAATGCCAGGTCTTTAAAGCTTACTATATGGTATTGGTTTTGTACATCGTTAAAGGCCATACTGTGACATATAATATATAAATCGTCTTTTGGTCGTATTTTTTTTTGTCTTTTGCAAGTTTTAAATACGTAATGTATTTATATGCATGTTTCTTTTTCAGTTCAACATCCAATCCAAGAAAGGAAGTCTTTCTTTTTTATAAAATAGAGTCACCACTTAGTAACTTTTATGCCGCCCGATTCGAGGTGTCTGGAAAGTGGTAAACTATAGTACAGAGCAATTCTACTTATACAAAAAAAAGCCGGTAAGTGTTTTAGTGGTAATCTTATAACATGAAAATGAGAAAGTATACCGATTAACACGTTTAAAAAATATACCCAACAAATAACAGGGGCGTATCCAGAACCTTGAAGTCGGTGTGTGTGTGTGGGGGGGGGGGGGGGGTATTGCGATCTAAATTATATATTTAATAAACATTTATGTGAGTGTGCGTGGTAATGGTAATATTTTAGTCATTATAATGATTTAATTACGTTATATAACAATAATTTCATTAACTTTTTAAATGGCCTTGTTTCTTTGAAATTGGTCTACTTAATATTTTAAATTAAAGATGTCAGATCATCATTTCTATAGTTCTTTATCGTTATTTTTTTTTTTAACATTTCACTTTTTTCTTTAGTCAATTGATCTCTATTATAATTGTCCTAAGAATGTATGTAATATTTGCCACTTGACGTTGAGTAACCAACAATCACCTCTTTAATCTGTCGCATGGCTCGAGGGCTGATATTGACCGAGGGCTGATAATACATGCGATATGAAAAATGACATGTTATGATCTTTTTATCATATGATTCAACAGTAGAGAAAAATAACAGATTCATATATTGATCTTTCTACGTGGTTCCCGAAAAGAAGTTGAAAGAGTAAAAAGTTCACGGACGTCGGACCAAAAATTTGATACATTCAATATGAAATCTTTCTATCATATGCCTCAACAGAGAAAAAATCATTTAAATATTGACGAATTGACAAAAAATAATTCAACAATATGCATCATGAACATTGTTTGGAAAAGTCAACTTTTTTAAAGTAACTTTCTAAATTATGTTTCAGAAAAACTTAAAAACTGCATTTATTTAATATATATTTTTTTTTAATTTAATTTAATCATTTTACACAATATACTTTCCACTATTCAAATAATTGTTTTGTACACTACTTTGTAATGTTTTTCACTGAAAACGTAGCATTGAGGTGTATTTTCCGGAATTTGCCGAGTATCACCGGAATGCCATGTGATAACGTTACGGAAAGGCATGTGATAACAATCGAAGCATGTGATAAACTTTTCATATCAGCCCGCTAAGCACCAATTCGGAAAATATGGAAAATACTTTAATTTAATGCTATTATCATACGGTAAAAATCATATGTTATTTAGTCTAAGTATATGATAATTACATTTATCGGTACCATGCATTATTTTCTTTTCTTCAAACTACATCAGAGAAAAATAATATATGTCTCTAATATCATTCATATCCTCATAAATGAAGACCCATGCCTAGCCTCATACATGTATTTACATGGTAATTGAAACAGGAAAAATATACTGTCATATATTACCGTATGCTTGGACTAATAGATAAATGTATTTATATATAAGTAGTTCCAGATTATGTTTTATAATATGCAATTGCGGTTTATTAATGATTATATATAAAACAATGACAATCAAATAATTTTTTGTGGAAAGAGGTTTGGGGCAGTATTTTTTTAAATAAATTGTTGGTTTCCTTTGAAAATAGGAATGAAAAGAAAATACGACATTCAATTAGAAAATCTTGTTTGAAAAGAAAGTTTGATGTTGAATAAAATCACAAAAAGACAGTTTTGAAGAAAAAAAGTCACAAAAATTGGTAATGTGAGAATTTTGTTATGGAGACATATATTCCATATATCGATACTAACATTCTTGGCACTAAACATTTACTGATATGAACATATTTTGTGAAAACACAGAATTAGATTAGGTATTTCTTTCATGGTCAGATGATTTCACCTGATAATCGATCTCAATCTGGGATATTGTGTATTAAAAATAGAAATTAAATTTTTTTTTAAATCGTACTTTTTCCAATCAACAAGTACATGTATATACATTTGTAGTTTTAAACATCAAATCTTTTAAAAAGAGACATTAGTTTACACACAGGTGTCAATGTTTACACACTCAACAATAAATTGTCATAAATCACGCATGTTGAAGCTGGGATTAATTAACGGATAAAGTTAAGAAGTCAAATCAAGCTGCGATTTATTTCCGCTCTAGATTTATTAATAATTAATAATCTTTTATTCGTAAGCAATACAGCTTATAGAATTATAAATATTACAAATATTCAATTACATCAGTGAAATATATTTACATTTTAACAATTAGTCAAAAAATCATATAAGTAAGTATACCCATATAACAGAACAGCAGAGTATGGTAAAACTTAACACATATTAAGCATTCATAATGATAAAATTAATTACGTGCCTTTTTGGCCAGAAATAAAAGCTTCCCTAAATTGTTAAGTTCCTTTACATTATGAACAGATAGCAGTTGTATGAGTTTAAAATTCGAAGGTTTTCTCCAATAATATGGTTTGATAAATTTCTTTCGAAGTTCATTATACTTTTCACATACTAAAATAAAATGATATTCATCTTCAATTACAGTACTTGTTTATCACACATATTACAAAGTCTCAGATGTCTCTTAATATTATAAAATCGGTCAGTTTCTATATTCAAACAGTGAGCAGATATGCGATATTTACAAATAAATGGTTTATAAATATAATTTACAGCATGATCTAAATAAAATTGTAACAGACCCACCAAAGATTAAACATCTGAATGGGAGCGCGTTTCCTATCACATTATGCAGAGAAGCATTTTGGGAAAGGTAATAAATTACAAAAATATATTTTTATTTATCAAGAAGTAGAAAAATCTACATACAAAAAACGTTATATGGTTATGTCATAACACTGATGTTACGTTGCATTTCTTCTCGAACCATCGTCCTACTATCTCAGCAGTCAGCACAAACACAAAATAGCAAATACGCACTTAACAAAAGCAATTTGATAATAGCGACCTATGACAGATACTTGTTACAGTTTGAGAATACAGAAATATAAAAAAATTTATCTTGATGCCAATACAATCTGCAATTCATTGTCGTGTTAACAAGAACGAATTCACAGACCTTTGTTTCATATTGAAACAAAAAGTATCCATACTAAATATTGACTGATTTTCATATATCTGTAAAACTGAACATAATACTGGTACAATAGAAAGGGAGTTCCAAAACCGATAGTCACTGAAATTCTTCTGACGATCTTGCGTATCTTCTCAGAAAAAATGGTAGGTAAAATACTTATGTCACATATTAAAATGCATGTCGTAATGCTAAACCTTCATATCACATTTTATTTGTTTGTTTAAAATAGGTGTTTGAGAAAAAGGAATTGCATGCATTGATTCATTCTTATTTATTGAGTGTACATTTATATATTTCTAGTTCAACAGTGACAAAACCCTTAAAAGGAATCTAAAGGCGACGTACCCAAAAATCCTGGCAGAATCCAGCCTATGGACCTGAAATTGGGGACTGGGTACGGACATACAGACCCTCATGCACATGATCCAAAGTTGTGGTGAGGACGGAACCGTCTTGGGAAAGCATGGTCCATGTTTAATTTAATTTCATTCGTTTGTCCTTTGATTAAATCACGTTAATGATATGTACTTTTCTTGGTTTTTTTTCTTCAAATTTCCAATTGTTACGTCATAAAAAGGCCTTATATATAAAAATGATGGGGTAAGATTGCCAATGAGAAAACTCTCCACAAGACGCCAAAATTAAGAACAAAAGTTCACCTTACGGCTTTCAGCAATGATCAAAGCGTATACTGCATAATCAGCTTTAAAAGGTCCAGAAATGACAAACGTTAAACAATTTAATCGAGAAAAGCTAACCAATGCGACCTAAACTATACACAAAACAATAAACCAAAAAGCAAATATGTGACTTAGCAAGCTAGCAACAAACGACACTGAACAACAGGTTCCTAACTTAGTTCATATCAATACATACAGAATGTGACGGTGTTAAACATGTTAGCGGGCGCCAAACTCTCCCCTTACCATGCTCATTATGTTGTGTCCACTAAAACTAGATGAAATCATATTTAATTACTTCCTTTTAACCTACAGTATGCACGCAAACCTTTGCGTTATTACGCAAACATTTACGATATAACGCAAACCTTTTTTTTTTTATCTTATTTCTTATTTAAGATTCAAAGGAAACAGTAGCTATTAATGGAGGAGGCTGTATATATTAAAATTTATCACCTTTGTAGTCATTGCAAAGTAAAATGCTTGAATAATTAGATCATTGACCAATAATGAGCAGAATAATATAAAAAGATGTGGTATGAGTGCCAATAAGAAAACTCCATCTAAGTCACTATTCGTAAAAGTAAACCATCATAGGCCGAAGTATGGTCTTCAACACGGAGCATTGGCTCACACTGAACAACAAACTATAAAGGCCCCCCAAAACGATATCCATATTAAAAATCGAGTAAATTGAGGTTATACCGAAGAAAAAAATCAACCCTGCTAATATAGCTATAACCGAATATAAATATATACTTCCAAAGTAAGCTCTCGCTTGAGAACTGTGTAAAGTAGGTTAGATTTGAGTTGTAACGCAAAGGTTTGCGTTATAACGTTATAACGCAAAGATAGGGAAAAAAATGTGTGGCGCTAATACGCTTCCGTAAAAATCATTAACAAAAAAGTAATAAATTTGATCCAGACCATATGAGTATTTGGACATGCAATACGCGTACGGTCCGGACCGTATGAGTACAAATGTATACTTTTAACCATATGAGTATTTGGACAATACGCGTACGGTCCGGACCGTATGTGCCACGTATGCGTATACTCGTACAGTCTATTACGAGCTGGAACATATCTGTTATTGGTTTTTAAAAATCAAAAATATTATAAAAATATTATAACAATTAGATGAATAAAGTGAATAAGTGAACATTTGATTTTAATCAATTGAAATTAAGTATTTATTTAATTGTCTATATGAATCCTTATTTTTTTATTACTTAATTTATTTCCATAGATTTTTTTTATTAATTTTATTAATTTCTGTCCAGTGTTTTTGTCGGTTTTTGTGGTAAAGTTCGTAAATATTCTCAAAAGAAGATCTTCAAACATTATAATTACTTCCAATAACTTCAATTTCAATGATTGAAAGTTCAATCCACGTAATTTGCTAAATACAGGTCTGGAGATTAACAGATTGAAATAATCTGTCTTTTTTTAAATAGTCAAAATATTTAGTTTTTATTCAGTTTACAATTTAACTTTTAAAATTGATTCGAGATTTCTGTTATCTTGATCTGTAATATATATTTTAGTCTAATCAGTGAACTTGACCAGTCAGACCGTACGCGTACGGTCCAAATACTCATATGGTCCGGAACATATTAACATAAATTAGAATATAGTAATTTATGTGTCATTTGGACTGTTGTAAAGCGTTGTCTCATTGGCACTCATACCACGTCTTTTTTACGATTTGATTAATTTGGAACTCTCTTTGTAGTTGAAAACAGCAATTTGTATTCTGAGAAATAAAACAATTTATTGTAGTTATTAATTTCTCAATGACAATGTTTCATTATTAGTAATTGCTACTCGATTAAAATTTGTCAACGTTCAGGATATTCATAACATATAGTTGTCACTGGACGTACTTTTCAAACATTTTACTGTGTAAAAAGTTTCAAATAATTGTTCGATCCTTAAATTTAACTGTCTCGTGTGGAGAAATATCGTAAAACACTTGTTGCCTCGATGGCATCTATATTTTTCGGTGGTTTCCTTTTTCTGGTGATAAAAACATGTCTGGACAATGGATGGACATCTCAATATGTTCTTTCACAGACCGGTCAAAGAAGTCTGGAAATATCCGTAGTGATTAAAAATAACTACTCAGTTGGTCACCTTTGACCGGAGTCGAAATATTAATCCAGTTTTGGTTATTTAACGTGCAGTGGCCAATGTTTCAGTATATACATCTTAATTTTATAGTTTAATATGAATTATAAAATATACAACTTAGAAATAGTTAAAACGGGTTGATTTAATCTCTATATTCGTTGCTTGATTTAATTATAAATTATTTTTTCTTCTGTTGTAAAACATGTTTTCGGGAAATAGTAGCTAATAATGGATGCAGATTTGTACTGAAAATAGATATAGTATTATTTTTTTTTAAATCTGAAATATTCTTATCACAGTAATTAATAAGCGCATGTGTTTAGATCACAATTAACGTTCATCCTGTTTATTGTGTTATTCTTTGCTTGATTTAATTATAAATTATTTTTTCTTCTGTTGTAAAACATGTTTTCGGGAAATAGTAGCTAATAATGGATGCAGATTTGTACTGAAAATAGATATAGTATTATTTTTTTTTAAATCTGAAATATTCTTATCACAGTAATTAATAAGCGCATGTGTTTAGATCACAATTAACATTTATCCTGTTTATTGTGTAGACCCAGTTGAAACGTTGAGCAATGAATAGATGACAATTCAATCTGAGTTTTATGATTGTTTATGAATGGAAAGACCAGACTGCTGGTCACCATGTCAGCTCAAACCTTATGCATTTACCTTTTTTTTAGTGGACATTTTATTCTCCCCCAAAATAGTTGTTTAAAACACCTTAAATCTAATAAGATAATAGTATTGCCACTTGCAACACATTTCAAACCAAATGTTTCACAGAACGCCTTATATAAAACAAATGCCTAAAAGAAAAGGATGACGACAATCAGTTTAAAATGTTTGAATAATAATACTACAAACAAAATATTAATTACGCCCGGTTTTGTTTATCATATTACTTATTGTCATAAAAGATGTCTTAAACATAATTTTTTATATAAAAAGATAACATAAGACCTTTAATGACGAATTAATTAGTAACAACCATACCTTATAAAATAAAATGGACATCTCAATAATTCCCTCCGACCGGATAAAGAAGTCCGGAAATATTCGGAGTGGTATAAAAGTAAATTTGTAGGTTTTTATTTGACAAGAGATAAATGCCAAGACATATACGAGTTAAAGAATGAAATCTCAATAAGTTTACTTAGACCGCCTAAATATTCTGTCCTGAATATCGGGAGAGATATGATAATCATTTCGCAGTGTTCTCTTTGACCGGGGTTGAAAGTCCGGATATTTCCGGATTTTTGGTGAAAATATCATTAAATTCCCTCCGACCGGTGGTACAAGTCCGGAAATATCCGGACCGATACAATACAAATTTCGTTAATTTCCATTGGACCGGAGATAGAAGTCTGGACCAATCCAGATTATGCTTTATTGCCACTAAGTTCTTTTGAATCACTTAATAATTTTCATAAGTCTAAATTTTCAATAAGGTTATAAAAACAAATATGCCCCAAAACAAACAAGAAGAGAACTAATACACCGAAAACGAGAAGAAAATGAAAAAATCAAAACGGGAATTAACTTGACGTTCTAAATCGACGCCATTGACGTTACCTTAGAAAATTCATATTCAGGTACATGGACGATAGTCCAAGTCTTATATTAACCTCTCGTTATTTTTGCCGCGATGTATAACATGTTTTATCAAAAATTATTTCCTTTGTTTTTAGAAAATGACATGGCAGAAAATTTAAAGTCAATAAAATAAAATAATTAAACTCTGCTTTATTTGGATTTAAAATTGTTTTTTAGCCTTTAATGACAACGTATGGTAGTTGTAAATCTCAATAGTGACAGAAGTTTTGAAATATCCTGATGAATTGAATCAACATTTCGCTAGGTTCCTGTGGATGAAAGTCCGGATCTATCCGGATTATGGATTGAAATCCCAATAAGTTCATTCAGATAGACGAAAGAAGTCCAGAATTATCCGGAGTGGTATAATAACAATTTTGTCGTTTTCCCTTCGATCAGGAACGAAAGTCCGGACGTATACAGATTACCTCTGTATATCTCAATAAGTTCCTTCAGACCAGCGAAAGTAGTCCGAAGTAGTACAATAACAATTTTGCTAGTTTCCTTTGACTTTCAATGAATATCCGGATATGACCGGATCATGGATGGAAATTTTAATTGATTTCTTCAGATCGATGAAAGAAGTCCGGAAATAATCAGAGTGGTAAACTACTAACAAAATTTCGTTTGTTCCCCTTTGACCGAGGTCGAAAGTCCAGGCGTATACGTATTATATGTGGAAATCTCAATAATTCCCTCCGACCGGATAAAGAAGTCCGGAAATATCCGGAGTGGTATACAAGTAATTTTGTAGGTTTTTATTTGATAAGAGATAAATGCCCAAACATATAGGAGTTAAAGAAGGAAATCTCAATACCTTTACTTAGACCGCCTAAATATCTTGTCCTGAATATCGGGAGTGATATGATAATCATTTCGCTAGGTTCTCTTTGACTTCCGTTGAATGTCCGGACATAACCACATTATGGGAGGTAATCTCAAGTTCCCTCAGACTGGTGAAAGAAGTCTGGAATTATACAGAGTGCTATAATAACAATTGCGTTGGTTTACCTTTGACCGGGGTTGAAAGTCCGGATATTTCCGGATTCTTGGTGAAAATCTCATTAAATTCCCTCAGACCGGTGGTACAAGTCCGGAAATATCCGGACCGATACAATACGAATTTCGTTAATTTCCATTTGACGGGAGATAAAAGTCAGCACCAATCCAGATTATGCTCTATTGACACTAAGTTCTTTTGCATGCAGTTGATAATTTTCATAAGTCAAAATTTTCAATAAGGTTATAAAAAAAAATGTGCAAAAAAAAAAAAAAAAAAAAAAAAATAGAACAAATACACAGAAAACGAGGAGAAAATGAAAAAAAAAGAAATTAACTTGACGTCATCAATCGACACCATTGACGTTACCTTAGAAAATTTATATTCAGATTCATGGATAGTCCAAGTCTTATATTGACCCTTCGTGATATTTGCCGCGATGAATAAAATGTTTTATCAAAAATTATTTCCTTTGTTTTTAGCAAATGACATGACGGAACATTTATAGTCGTATAATAAAATAATTAAACTCTGGTTTGATTGGATTTAAATTTTGTTTATTAGCCTTTAATGACAACGTATGGTAGTAGTAAAACTCAATAGATCACTCCATCCAGTGACAGAAGTTTTTGAAATACCCTGATGAATTGAATCAACATTTCGCTAGGTTCCTGTGGGTGAAAGTCCGGACATATCCGGATTATGGATTGAAATCCCAATAATTTCAATCAGACCGACGAAAGAAGTCCCGAATTATCCGGAGTGGTATAATAACAATTTCGTCGTTCTCCCTTTGACCAGGAACGAATGTCTGGACGTATACGGATTACCTGTGTATATCTCAATAAGTGCCTTCAGACCAGCGAAAGTAGTCCGAAGTAGTACAATAACAATTTTGCTAGGTTTCCTTTGACTTTCAATGAATATCCGGATATGACCGGATCATGGGTGGAAATTTCAATTGATTTCTTCAGATCGATGAAAGAAGTCCGGAAATAATCAGAGTGGTAAACTACTAACCAAATTTCGTTTGTTCCCCTTTGATCGAGGACGAAAGTCCAGACGTATACGTATTATAGGTGGAAATCTCAATAATTCCCTCGACCGGATAAAGAAGTCCGGAAATATCCGGAGTGGTAAAAAAGCAATTTTGTAGGTTTTCATTTGACAAGAGATAAATGCCCACACATATACGAGTTAAAGAAGAAAAGAAGAAAATCTCAACATGTTTACTAGGACCGCCTAAATATCCTGTCCTCAATATGGGCGGTGCTGGGGGAAGATTTTCACACTTATGGGTAGTTGCCTTTATGTTGGTTTTCTATGCTTTTATGATGGTTTATCGTGTTTTCCGCTTAATGAAGCACCTATTTATATTGAAAACACATGTTAAAGTTAGCCAAGGCCTTTACGATGAAAATGACACCTTGTATAGACAAATGATATGCTCTGTTTGGTCCCTAGGGTGAAAAGATCCGGGGTTGGTATGGTCAATATTGGCTTCTGGCTATACAAATTGGGGGTAGGGGTCGATTAAATATTTGTTTGGCTTACGTTCACATATTTTAGTATATATAAAGATTCAAGCATGTAGTAAACACCCTAAGCATTAGTTTGAGCTATTATATACCCCAATGGCATGCCTGGGCGATGCTGGGGGCAGATTTTCACTTTAATGGGTAGTTGCCTGTATGTTGGTTTTCTAGGCTTTGATGATGGTTTATCGTGTTTTCCTTTTAAAGAAGCACCTATTTATGTTGGAAAACACATCTTAAAGTTAGCCTAGACCTTTACAATGAAATTGACAACTTGTATAGACCAATGATATGCTCAGTTTGGTCCCTAGGGTGAAAAGATCCGGGGTCGGAATGGTCAATATTGGCGGCTGGCTATCAAAATTGGGGGTAGGGGTCGATTAAATATTTTTTTGGCTTACCTTCACATATTTTAGCATAAATAAAGATTCAGGCATGTAGTAGACACCCTTAACTTTAGTTTGAGCTATAATATACCCCAATGGCATACCTGGGCGGTGCTGGGGGAAGATTTTCACTCTTATGGGTAGTTGCCTTTATGTTGGTTTTCTAGGTTTTTATGGTGGTTTAACGTGTTTTCCGCTTGATGATGCACCTATTTATGCTGGAAAACACATCTTTAAGTTAGCCAAGGCCTTTACGATGAAAATGACACCTTGTATAGACAAATTATATGCTCAGTTTGGTCCCTAGGGTGAAAAGATCCGGGGTTGGTATGGTCAATATTGGCTTCTGGCTATACAAATTGGGGGTAGGGGTCGATTAAATATTTTTTTGGCTTACGTTCACATATTTTAGTATATATAAAGATTCAAGCATGTAGTAAACACCCTAAGCATTAGTTTGAGCTATTATATACCCCAATGGCATGCCTGGGTGATGCTGGGGGCAGATTTTCACTTTAATGGGTAGTTGCCTGTATGTTGGTTTTCTAGGCTTTGATGATGGTTTATCGTGTTTTCCTTTTAAAGAAGCACCTATTTATGTTGGAAAACACATCTTAAAGTTAGCCTAGACCTTTACAATGAAATTGACAACTTGTATAGACCAATGATATGCTCAGTTTGGTCCCTAGGGTGAAAAGATCCGGGGTCGGTATGGTCAATATTGGCGGCTGGCTATCAAAATTGGGGGTAGGGGTCGATTAAATATTTTTTTGGCTTACCTCCACATATTTCAGTATAAATAAAGATTCAGGCAAGTAGTAGACACCCTTAACTTTAGTTTGAGCTGTAATATACCCCAATGGTATGCCTGGGCGGTGCTGGGGGAAGATTTTCACTCTTATGGGTAGTTGCCTTTATGTTGGTTTTCTAGGCTTTTATGGTGGTTTAACGTGTTTTCCGCTTGATGATGCACCTATTTATGCTGGAAAACACATCTTTAAGTTAGACAAGGCCTTTACGATGAAAATGACACCTTGTACAGACAAATTATATGCTCAGTTTGGTCCCTAGGGTGAAAAGATCCGGGGTTGGTATGGTCAATATTGGCTTCTAGCTATACAAATTGGGGGTAGAGGTGGATTAAAGATTTGTTTGGCTTACGTTCACATATTTAAGTATATATAAAGATCCAAGCATGTAGTAAACACCCTAAGCATCAGTTTGAGCTATGATATACCACAATGACATGCCTGGGCGGTGCTTGGGGAAGATTTTCACTCTTATTGATATTTGCCTTTATGTTGGTTTTCTAGGTTTTTATGATGGTTTATCGTGTTTTCCGCTGAATGAAGGACCTATTTATATTGAAAAACACATCTTTTAGTTAGCCAAGGCATTTACGATGAAAATGACACCTTGTATAGACAAATTGTATGCTCAGTTTGGTCCCTAGGGTGAAAAGATCCGGGGTTGGTATGGTCAATATTGGCTTCTGGCTATACAAATTGGGGGTAGGGGTCGATTAAATATTTTTTTGGCTTACCTCCACATATTTTAGTATAAATAAAGATTCAGGCATGTAGTAGACACCCTTAGCTTTAGTTTGAGCTATAATATACCCCAATGGCATGCCTGGGCGGTGCTGGGAAAAGATTTTCACTCTTATGGATATTTGCCTGTATGTTGGTTTTCTAGGCTTTTATGATGGTTTATTGTGTTTTCCGCTGAATGAAGCACCTATTTATATTGAGAAAACACTTCTTTTAGTTAGCCAAGGCCCTTACGATGAAAATGACACCTTGTATAGACAAATTATATGCTCAGTTTGGTCCCTAGGGTGAAAAGATCCGGGGTTGGTATGGTCAATATTGGCTTCTGGCTATACAAATTGGGGGTAGGGGTCGATTAAATATTTGTTTGGCTTACGTTCACATATTTTGGTATATATAAAGATTCAAGCATGTAGTAAACACCCTAAGCATCAGTTTGAGCTATGATATACCACAATGACATGCCTGGGCGGTGCTTGGGGAAGATTTTCACTCTTATTGATATTTGCCTTTATGTTGGTTTTCTAGGTTTTTATGATGGTTTATCGTGTTTTCCGCTGAATGAAGGACCTATTTATATTGAAAAACACATCTTTAAGTTAGCCAAGGCCTTTACGATGAAAATGACACCTTGTATAGACAAATTATATGCTCAGTTTGGTCCCTAGGGTGAAAAGATCCGGGGTTGGTATGGTCAATATTGGCTTCTGGCTATACAAATTGGGGGTAGGGGTCGATTAAATATTTTTTTGGCTTACGTTCACATATTTTAGTATATATAAAGATTCAAGCATGTAGTAAACACCCTAAGCATTAGTTTGAGCTATTATATACCCCAATGGTATGCCTGGGCGGTGCTGGGGGAAGATTTTCACTCTTATGGGTAGTTGCCTTTATGTTGGTTTTCTAGGCTTTTATGGTGGTTTAACGTGTTTTCCGCTTGATGATGCACCTATTTATGCTGGAAAACACATCTTTAAGTTAGACAAGGCCTTTACGATGAAAATGACACCTTGTACAGACAAATTATATGCTCAGTTTGGTCCCTAGGGTGAAAAGATCCGGGGTTGGTATGGTCAATATTGGCTTCTAGCTATACAAATTGGGGGTAGAGGTGGATTAAAGATTTGTTTGGCTTACGTTCACATATTTAAGTATATATAAAGATCCAAGCATGTAGTAAACACCCTAAGCATCAGTTTGAGCTATGATATACCACAATGACATGCCTGGGCGGTGCTTGGGGAAGATTTTCACTCTTATTGATATTTGCCTTTATGTTGGTTTTCTAGGTTTTTATGATGGTTTATCGTGTTTTCCGCTGAATGAAGGACCTATTTATATTGAAAAACACATCTTTTAGTTAGCCAAGGCATTTACGATGAAAATGACACCTTGTATAGACAAATTGTATGCTCAGTTTGGTCCCTAGGGTGAAAAGATCCGGGGTTGGTATGGTCAATATTGGCTTCTGGCTATACAAATTGGGGGTAGGGGTCGATTAAATATTTTTTTGGCTTACCTCCACATATTTTAGTATAAATAAAGATTCAGGCATGTAGTAGACACCCTTAGCTTTAGTTTGAGCTATAATATACCCCAATGGCATGCCTGGGCGGTGCTGGGAAAAGATTTTCACTCTTATGGATATTTGCCTGTATGTTGGTTTTCTAGGCTTTTATGATGGTTTATTGTGTTTTCCGCTGAATGAAGCACCTATTTATATTGAAAAAACACTTCTTTTAGTTAGCCAAGGCCCTTACGATGAAAATGACACCTTGTATAGACAAATTATATGCTCAGTTTGGTCCCTAGGGTGAAAAGATCCGGGGTTGGTATGGTCAATATTGGCTTCTGGCTATACAAATTGGGGGTAGGGGTCGATTAAATATTTTTTTGGCTTACGTTCACATATTTTGGTATATATAAAGATTCAAGCATGTAGTAAACACCCTAAGCATTAGTTTGAGCTATTATATACCCCAATGACATGCCTGGGTGGTGCTGGGGGAAGATTTTCACTTGAATGGGTAGTTGCCTTTATGTTGGTTTTCTAGGCTTTGATGATGGTTTATCGTGTTTTCCTTTTAAAGAGGCACCTATTTATGTTGGAAAACACATCTTAAAGTTAGCCTAGACCTTTACAATGAAATTGACAACTTGTATAGACCAATGATATGCTCAGTTTGGTCCCTAGGGTGAAAAGATCCGGGGTCGGTATGGTCAATATTGGCGGCTGGCTATCAAAATTGGGGGTAGGGGTCGATTAAATATTTTTTTGGCTTACCTCCACATATTTCAGTATAAATAAAGATTCAGGCATGTAGTAGACACCCTTAACTTTAGTTTGAGCTGTAATATACCCCAATGGTATGCCTGGGCGGTGCTGGGGGAAGATTTTCACTCTTATGGGTAGTTGCCTTTATGTTGGTTTTCTAGGCTTTTATGGTGGTTTAACGTGTTTTCCGCTTGATGATGCACCTATTTATGCTGGAAAACACATCTTTAAGTTAGCCAAGGCCTTTACGATGAAAATGACACCTTGTACAGACAAATTATATGCTCAGTTTGGTCCCTAGGGTGAAAAGATCCGGGGTTGGTATGGTCAATATTGGCTTCTAGCTATACAAATTGGGGGTAGAGGTGGATTAAATATTTGTTTGGCTTACGTTCACATATTTAAGTATATATACAGATCCAAGCATGTAGTAAACACCCTAAGCATCAGTTTGAGCTATGATATACCACACTGGCATGCCTGGGCGGTGCTTGGGGAAGATTTTCACTCTTATTGATATTTGCCTTTATGTTGGTTTTCTAGGCTTTTATGATGGTTTATCGTGTTTTCCGCTGAATGAAGGACCTATTTATATTGAAAAACACATCTTTTAGTTAGCCAAGGCATTTACGATGAAAATGACACCTTGTATAGACAAATTGTATGCTCAGTTTGGTCCCTAGGGTGAAAAGATCCGGGGTTGGTATGGTCAATATTGGCTTCTGGCTATACAAATTGGGGGTAGGGGTCGATTAAATATTTTTTTGGCTTACCTCCACATATTTTAGTATAAATAAAGATTCAGGCATGTAGTAGACACACTTAGCTTTAGTTTGAGCTATAATATACCCCAATGGCATGCCTGGGCGGTGCTGGGGGAATATTTTCACTCTTATGGGTAGTTGCCTTTATGTTGATTTGCTAGGCTTTTATGGTGTTTTAACGTGTTTTCCGCTTGATGATGCACCTACTTATGTTGGAAAACACATCTTTAAGTCAGCCAATGCCTTTTACGTGAAAATGACACCTTGTATAGACCAATCATATGCTCAGTTTGGTCCCTAGGGTGAAAAGATCCGGGGTTGGTATGGTCAATATTGGCGTCGGGCCATCCAAATTAGGGGTAGGGGTCGATTAAATATTTTTTTGGCTTACCTCCACATATTTTTGTATAAATAAAGATTCAGGCATGTAGTAGACACCCTTAGCTTTAGTTTGAGCTATAATATACCCCAATGGCATGCCTGGCCGGTGCTGGGGGAATATGTTCACTCTTATGGGTAGTTGCCTTTATGTTGGTTTTATAGGCTTTGATGATGGTGCATCGTGTTTTCCGCTGTATGAAGCACCTATTAATGTTAGAAAACACATCTAAAAGTTAGCCAAAGTCTTTACGATGAAAATGACACCTTGTATAGACCAATGATGTGCTCAGTTTGAACCCTAGGGTGAAAAGATCCGGGGTTGGTATGGTCAATATTGGCGTAGGGCTAAACAAATTGGGGGTAGGGGTCGATTAAATATTTTGTTGGCTTACATTTACATATTTTAGTATAAAGATGCAGGCATGTAGGAGACACCCTAAGCATTAGTTTGAGCTATAATATACCCCAATGGCATGCCTGGGCGGTGCTAGGGGAAGATTTACACTCTTATGGGTAGTTGCCTTTTTTTTTGGTTTCTAGGCTTTTATGATGGTTTATCATGTTATTCGCTTAATGAGGCACATATTTAGGTTGGAAAACACATCTTAAAGTTAGCCAAGGCCTTTACGATGAAAATGACACCTTGTATAGACCAATGATATGCTCAGTTTGGTCCCTAGGGTGAAAAGATGCGGGGTTGGTATGGTCAATATTCCCATCTGGCTATCCAAATTGGGGGTAGGGGTCGATTAAATATATTTTTGGCTTACCTCCACAAATTTAAGTACAAATAGAGATTCAGACATGAAGTAGACACCCTAAGCATTAGTTTGAGCTATAATATACCCAAATGGCATGCCTGGGCGTTTCTTGGGGAAGATTTATACTCTTATGGGTAGTTGCCTTTATGTTGGTTTTCTAGGCTTTTATGATGGATTATCGTGTTTTCCGCTTGATGATGCACCTATTTATGTTGAAAAACACATCTTTTAGTTAGCCAAGGCCTTTACGGTGAAAATGACACCTTGTATAGACCAATGATATGCTCAGTTTGGTTCCTAGGGTGAAAAGATCCTGGGTTGGTATGGTCAATATTGGCGTCGGGCTAAACAAATTGGGGGTAGGGGTCGATTAAATATTTTTTTGGCTGACCTCCACATATTTTAGTATAAATAAAGGTTCAGGCATGTAGTATACACCATAAGCCTTAGTTTGAGCTATAATATACCCCAATGGCATGCCTGGGCGGTGCTGGGGGAAGATTTTCACTCTTATGGGTAGTTGCCTTAATGTTGGTTTTCTAGGCTTTGATGATGGTTTATCGTGTTTTCCGCTTAATGAGGCACGTATTTATGTTGAAAAACACATCTTAAAGTTAGCTAAGGCCTTTGCGCTGAAAATGACACCTTGTATAGACCAATGATATGCTCAGTTTGGTCCCTAGGGTGAAAAGATCCGGGGTTGGTATGGTCAATATTGGCGTCTTGCTATCCAAATTGGGGGTAGGGGTCGATTAAATATTTTTTTGGCTTACCTCCACATATTTTAGTATATATAAAGATTCAGGCATGTAGTAGATACCCTAAGCCTTAGTTTGAGCTATAATATACCCCAATGGCATGCCTGGGCGGTGCTTGGGGAAGATTTTCACTCTTGTGGGTAGTTGCCTTTATGTTGGTTTTCTAGGCTTTGAAGATGGTTCATCGTGTTTTCCGCTTTATGAAGCACCTATTATTGTTAGAAAATACATCTTAAAGTTAGCCAAGGCCTTTACGATGAAAATGACACCTTGTATAGACCAATGATATGCTCATTTTAAACCCTAGGGTGAAAAGATCCGGGGTTGGTATGGTCAATATTGGCTTCTGGCTATACAAAGTGGGGGTAGGGGTTGATTAAACATTTTTTTGGTTTACGTTCACATATTTTAGTATATATAAAGATTCAGGCATGTAGTAAACACCATATGCATTAGTTTGAGCTATAATATACCCCATTGGCATGCCTGGGCGGTGCTAGAGAAGATTTACACTCTTATGGGTAGTTTCCTTTATGTTGGTTTTCTAGGCTTTGATGATGGTTTATCGTGTTTTCCGCTTAATGAAGCACCTATTCATGTTAGAAAATGCATCTTAAAGTTAGCCAAGGCCTTTACGATGACAATGACACCTTGTAAAGACCAATGATATGCTCAGTTTGAACCCTAGGGTGAAAAGATCCAGAGGTTGGTATGGTCAATATTGGCTTCTGGCTATACAAAGTGGGGGTAGGGGTCGATTAAATATTTTTTTGGCTTACCTCCACATATTTTAGTATAAATAAAGATTCAGGCATGTAGTAGACACCCTTAGCTTTAGTTTGAGCTATAATATACCCCAATGGCATGCCAGGGCGGTGCTGGGGGAAGATTTACACTCTTATGGGTAGTTGCCTTTATGTTGGTTTTCTAGGCTTTAATGATGGTTTGTCGTGTTTTCTGATTAATGAGGCACTTATTTAGGTTGGAAAACACATCTTTAAGTTAGCCAAGGCCTTTACGGTGAAAATGACACCTTGTATAGACCAATGATATGCTCAGATTGGCCCCTAGGGTGAAAAGATCCGGGGTTGGTATGGTCTATATTGCCGTCTGGCTATCCAAATTGGGGGTAGGGGTCGATTAAATATTTTTTTGGCTTACCTCCTCATATTTTAGAATAAATGAAGATTTAGGCATGTAGTAGACACCCTGTGCTTTAATTTGAGCTATAATATACCCCAATGGCATGCCTTGGCGGTGCTGGAGGAAGATTTTCACTTTGATGGGTTGTTGCCTTTATGTTGGTTTTCTAGGCTTTTATGGTGGTTTAACGTGTTTTCAGCTTGATGATGCACCTATTTATGTTGAAAAACACATCTATTAGTTAGCCAAGGCCTTTACGATGAAAATGACACCTTGTATAGACCAATGATATGCTCAGTTTGGTCCCTATGGTGAAAAGATCCGGGGTTGGTATGGTCAATTTTGGCGTCGGGCTAAACAAATTGACGGTAGGGGTCGATTAAATATTTTTTGGGCTTACATTCACATATTTTAGTATAAATAAAGATTCAGGCATGTAGTAAACACCCTAAGTATTAGTTTGAGCTATTATATACCCCAATGGCATGCCTGGGCGATGCTAGGGGCAGATTTTCACTTTAATGGGTAGTTGCCTGTATGTTGGTTTTCTAGGCTTTGATGATGGTTTATCGTGTTTTCCTTTTAAAGAAGCACCTTTTTATTTTGGAAAACACATCTTAAAGTTAACCTAGACCTTTACAATGAAATTGACAACTTGTATAGACCAATGATATGCTCAGTTTGGTCCCTAGGGTGAAAAGATCCGGGGTCGGTATGGTCAATATTGGCGGCTGGCTATCAAAATTGGGGGTAGGGGTCGATCAAATATTTTTTTGGCTTACCTCCACATATTTTAGTATAAATAAAGATCTCGGCATGTAGTAGACACCCTTAACCTTAGTTTGAGCTGTAATATACCCCAATGGTATGCCTGGGCGGTGCTGGGGGAAGATTTTCACTCTTATGGGTAGATGCCTTTATGTTGGTTTTCTAGGCTTTTATGGTGGTTTAACGTGTTTTCCGCTTGATGATGCACCTATTTATGCTGGAAAACACATCTTTAAGTTAGCCAAGGCCTTTACGATGAAAATGACACCTTGTACAGACAAATTATATGCTCAGTTTGGTCCCTAGGGTGAAAAGATCTGGGGTTGGTATGGTCAATATTGGCGTCGGGCTATACAAATTGGGGGTAGGGGTCGATTAAATATTTTTTTGGCTTACCTCCACATATTTTTGTATAAATAAAGATTCAGGCATGTAGTAAACACCCTTAGCTTTAGTTTGAGCTATAATATACCCTAATGGCATGCCTGGGCGGTGCTGGGGAAAGATTTTCACTCTTATGGATATTTGCCTGTATGTTGGTTTTCTAGGCTTTGATGATGGTTTATTGTGTTTTCCGCTGAATGAAGCACCTATTTATATTGAAAAACACTTCTTTTAGTTAGCCAAGGCCTTTACGATGAAAATGACACCTTGTATAGACAAATTATATGCTCAGTTTGGTCCCTAGGGTGAAAAGATCCGGGGTTGGTATGGTCAATATTGGCTTCTGACTATACAAATTGGGGGTAGGGGTCGATTAAATATTTGTTTGGCTTACGTTCACATATTTTGGTATATATAAAGATTCAAGCATGTAGTAAATTCCCTAAGCATTAGTTTGAGCTATTATATACCCCAATGACATGCCTGGGTGGTGCTGGGGGAAGATTTTCACTTTAATGGGTAGTTGCCTTTATGTTGGTTTTCTAGCCTTTGATGATGGTTTATCGTGTTTTCCTTTTAAAGAGGCACCTATTTATGTTGGAAAACACATCTTAAAGTTAGCCTAGACCTTTACAATGAAATTGACAACTTGTAAAGACCAATGATATGCTCAGTTTGGTCCCTAGGGTGAAAAGATCCGGGGTTGGTATGGTCAATATTGGCGTCTGGCTATCCAAATTGGGGGTAGGGGTCGATTAAATATTTTTTTGGCTTACCTCCACATATTTTAGTATAAATAAAGATCTCGGCATGTAGTAGACACACTTAGCTTTAGTTTGAGCTATAATATACCCCAATGGCATGCCTGGGCGGTGCTGGGGGAATATTTTCACTCTTATGGGTAGTTGCCTTTATGTTGGTTTTCTAGGCTTTTATGGTGTTTTAACGTGTTTTCCGCTTGATGATGCACCTACTGATGTCGGAAAACACATTTTAAAGTTGACCAAGGCCATTACGATGAAAATGACACCTTGTATAGACCAATCATATGCTCAGTTTGGTCCCTAGGGTGAAAAGATCCGGGGTTGGTATGGTCAATATTGGCGTCGGGCCATCCAAATTAGGGGTAGGGGTCGATTAAATATTTTTTTTGCTTACCTCCACATAATTTAGTATAAATAAAGATTCAGGCATGTAGTAGACACCCTTAGCTTTAGTTTGAGCTATAATATACCCCAATGGCATGCCTGGGCGGTGCTGGAGGAAGATTTTCAATCTTATGGGTAGTTGCCTTTATGTAGTTTCCTAGGCTTTGATGGTGGTTCATCGTGTTTTCCGCTTAATGAAGCACCTATTAATGTTAGAAAATACATCTTAAAGTTAGCCAAGGCCTTTACGATGAAAATGACACCTTGTATAGACCAATAATATGCTCAGTTTGAACCCTAGCGTGACAAAATCCGGGGTAGGTATGGTCAATATTGGTTTCTGGCTATACAAAGTGGGGGTAGGGGTGGATTAAATATTTTCTTGGCTTACCTCCACATATTTTTGTATAAATAAAGATTCAGGCATGTAGTAAACACCCTTAGCTTTAGTTTGAGCTATAATATACCCCAATGGCATGCCTGGGCGGTGCTGGGGAAGATTTTCACTCTTATTGATATTTGCCTTAATGTTGGTTTTCTAGGCTTTAATGATGGTTTATCGTGTTTTCCGCTTAATGAGGCACGTATTTATGTTGAAAAACACATCTTAAAGTTAGCTAAGGCCTTTGCGCTGAAAATGACACCTTGTATAGACCAATGATATGCTCAGTTTGGTCCCTAGGGTGAAAAGATCCGGGGTTGGTATGGTCAATATTGGCGTCTTGCTATCCAAATTGGGGGTAGGGGTCGATTAAACATTTTTTTGGCTTACCTCCACATATTTTAGTATAAATAAAGATGCAGGCATGTAGTAGATACCCTAAGCCTTAGTTTGAGCTATAATATACCCCAATGGCATGCCTGGGCGATGCTTGGGAAAGATTTTCACTCTTGTGGGTAGTTGCCTTTATGTTGGTTTTCTAGGCTTTGAAGATGGTTCATCGTGTTTTCCGCTTAATGAAGCACCTATTAGTGTTAGAAAATACATCTGAAAGTTAGCCAAGGCCTTTACGATGAAAATGACACCTTGTATAGACCAATGATATGCTCATTTTAAACCCTAGGGTGAAAAGATCCGGGGTTGGTATGGTCAATATTGGCTTCCAGAATTATCCAGAGTGGTATAATAACAATTTCGTCGTTCTCCCTTTGACCAGGAATGAAAGTCCGGACATATACGGATTACCTGTGGATATCAATAAGTTCCTTCAAAACAGCGAAAGTAGTCGGGAGTAGTATCATAACAATTTTGCTTGGTTTCCTTTGACTTCCAATGAATATCCGGATATAACCGGATCCCGGATGGAAATTTCAATTGATTTCCTCAGATCGATGAAAGAAGTCCGGAAATATCTGTCGGGGTTAACCACTAACAAAATTTCGTTTATTCCCCTTTGACCGAGGACGGATGTCCAAACGTATACGGATTATAGGTGGAAATCTCAATAATTCCCTCCGACCGGATAAAGAAGTCCGGAAATATCCGGAGTGGTATAAAAGCAGTTTTGTAGGTTTTCATTTGGCAAGAGATAAATGCCCAGACATGTACGAGTTAAAAAAAGAAATTTCAATACGTTTACTTAGACCGCCTGAATATCGGGAGTGATATGATAATCATTTCGCTATGTTCTCTTTGACCTCCGTTGAATGTCCGCACATAACCTCATTATGGGTGGTAATCTCAAGTTCCCCCAGACTGGTGAAAAAAGTCTGGAATTATACAGAGTGTTATAATAACAATTTCTTTGACCGGGGTTGAAAGTCCGGATATTTCCGAATTCTTGGTGAAAATCTCATTAAATTCCCTCAGACCGGTGGTCCAAGTCCGGAAATATTCGGAGTGATACATTACAAATTTCATTAATTTCCATTGACCAATCAAGATTATGCTTTATTGCCAAGAAGTTATTTTCAGGCAATGAAACTGGCGTCTGGCTATCCAAATTAGGGATAGGGGTCGATTAAATCTTGCCTTAATGTTGGATTTCTATGCTTTTATGATGGTTTATCGTGCTCTCTGCTTAATGAAGCACTTATTAATGTAGGGAAAAACATCTAACAGTAAACCAATGCCTTTAAAATGAAAATGATAACTTGTATAGATCAATAATTTACTCATTTTGGTCTCTAGGGTGAATAGATAGATCTAAGGTTGGTATGGTCAATATTGGCGTCTGGCTATCAAACTGGCGGTAGGGGTCGATTAAATATTTTGTTGGCCTACGTCCACATATTTTAGTATAAATAAAGATTCAGGCATGTAGTAGACATCTTAAGCATTAGTTTGAGCTATAATTTACCCCAATGGCATGCCTGCGCGGTGCTGGGGAAAGATTTTCACTTTTATGGGTAGTTGCCTGTATGTTGGTTTTCTAGGCTTTTATGATGGTTTGTCGTGTTTTCCGCTTAACGAGGATCCTATTTATGTGGCAAAACACATCTTTTAGTTAGCCAAGGCCTTTACGGTGAAAATGACACCTTGTACAGACCAATGATATGCTCAATTTGGTCCCTAGGGTGAAAAGATCTGGGGTTGGTATTGTCAATATTGGCGTCTGGCTATCAAATTGGCGGTAGGGGTCGATTCAATATTTTGTTGGCTTACGATCACATATTTTAGTATAAATAAAGATTCAGACATGTAGTAGACATCCTAAGCATTAATTTGAGCTATAATATACCCCAATGGCATGCCTGGGCGGTGCTGGGGGAAGATTTTCACTCTTATGGGTAGTTGCCTTTATGTTGGTTTTCTAGGCTTTGATGATGGTTCATCGTTTTCCGCCTAATGAAGCACCTATTTATGTTGAAAAACACATTTTAAAGTTGACCAAGGCCATTACGATGGAAATGACACCTTGTTTAGACCAATGATATGCTCAGTTTGGTCCCTAGGTTGAAAAGATCCGGGGTTGGTATGGTCAATATTTGCGTATGTCTATACACATTGGGGGTAGGGGTCGATTAAATATTTTTTTGGCTTACGTTCACATATTGTTAAATAAGTTAAGATTCAGGCATGTAGTAGACACCCTTAGCCTTAGTTTGAGCTATAATATACCCCAATGGCATGCCTGGGCAGTGCTGGGGGAAGATTTTCACTCTTATTGGTAGTTGCCTTTATGTTGGTTTTCTAAACTTTTATGGTGGTTTAACGTGTTTTCCGCTTGATGATGCACCTATTTATTTTGAAAACACATATTTTAGTTAGCCAAGGCCTTTACGATGAAAATGACACCTTGTATAGACCAATGATATGCTCAGTTTGGTCCCTAGGGTGAAAAGATCATCATAAAAGCCTAGAAAACCAACATAAAGGCATATATCTATAAAAGTGAAAATCTCCCCCCAGCACCGCCTAGACATGCCATTGGGGTATATTATAGCTCAAACTAATGCTTAGGGTGTCTACTACATGCCTGAATCTTTATTTATACTAAAATATGTGAAGGTAAGCCAAAAAAATATTTATTCGACCCTTACCTCCAATTTGGATAGCCAGACAACAATATTGACCATACCAACCCCGGATCTTTTCACCCTAGGGACCAAACTGAGCTTATCATTGGTCTATACAAGGTGTCATATTCATCGTTAAGGCCTTGGCTAACTTAAAGATGTGTTTTCCAACATAAATAGTTGCCTTGCTAAAAGGAAAACACGATAAACCATCACAAAAGCCTAGAAAACCAACATAAAGGCAATTACCCATTAAAGTGAAAATCTTCCCCCAGCACCGCCCATGCATGCCATTTGGGTATATAATAGCTCAAACTAATGCTTAGGGTGTTTACAACTTGCCTGAATCTTTATTTATACTAAAATATGTAAATGTAAGCCCAAAAAATATTTAATCGACCCCTACCCCCAATTTTGATACCAAGACAACAATATTGACCATACCAACCCCGGATCTTTTCACCCTAGGGACCAAACAGAGCATATCATTGGTCAATAGTTACGCTTTAAAATATATAAGATTATTTGTCTTCAATTTAATCAAATCATTGGTTAAGAAATTAACACAAATTTTGATTGATATATTACCTCCAAAAACATATATGTAAAACTATACCTGAAAATGTCTCCGCTTACACCATACAGATGTTGATACAAATTCTCCAAATACATTCATTGCTTCACATGAACGAGCTGTGAGTTTACATTCACCATTGAAAGGAAGACTGATACCAGTCGGTGGTGACGAAGTGTTATAAGAGCAATCCTCCCCTACGAATCCACTGTCACAAATGCAAACCCCTACAATTGTGAGCACACAACACTGTTATTTTCAAGTGTTTAATAAACAAGTGGTAGTTGAAATATTATATTGTGTTTAACTATGGTATTAAAATACTTTAAGAGTATTAAATAAATGACTAACAAAAATGTATATCTACTACGCCATATTAATAGGTCAGACCGTTGTGTTAACTTGAGCTTAATTTTATGTCTGTTTGGTTTTTTTTACACATTGTTGTCAATATAATGAAATTTGTAGCGACTGTCATACAAATAAGATGTTAAGGTAGCTATAAAGCCAGGTTTAATCAAAGTCAGGAATATGACGGCTGTTTAATTTTCCATTCGTTTGTTATGTTTGAACTTTTAATTTTGACATTTTGTAAGGGACTTTTTGTTTTGAATTTTCCTCGGTGTTCAGTTTTTTTGTGATTTTACTTTTTACAGAGCTTATGAGGAAAAAGAAGTGTTATTTTCATTTAACTTATGAATTAATCATTTTAATTGATTCTCTAAACAAACCTTCTTTACAAATTCCATTTTCACTGCAGTTGTTCTGACATAATCCACTTGCAAAATATTCTAACAATGTCTGTGATCCGTCGGCAGATTTTTGTGTATACAGAGATTCAGTTTTTACAAGCTCTGTCATAATGCTCGTTACCATGGCATTTACTGTGTCTGTAAGAAACGTTGTGTCGCCTGCAACCTAAGGGTATAACCTCAACATAAACGAGTTTATAACCATATTATTAAAACATATTTAACTTATACATGATTCAGCAAGTACCATTATGAATTAGCTTGAAATGTGTATTTCTAAAATGTAACAGAAAAAAAACACTCGAACATAATTAGTTATTAATTCAATTTCGGGTAAAGCACAATGAAGATTCATATTATTATAGAGATACTTATCCGTCAGAGTAAAATATATGCAGATTTTAACAATTACAGATCATCGTACAGCCTTAAATAATGAACATAATAAATAAATGTAGTAAACTTAAGGCGCCTCCACATAAAATTAACGTGGAACAATATAAATAAAATTCCAGTCATCTGATTTATGGCAAAACAGCTGTCGACAAAAATAAGAAAAAAAAATAATTAAAGAGTACGCCTGGATCTTCATATGAATACATCAAATTGGAGGACTTTTTTATGTTAATGAGGTCATTGTATTAACAATTTATGTTGCAGTCCTTTGGATCTTTACGACTACTTTTCATGAAATTTTTTGTTCCAATTAATGTTTTGTGCAAATGAGGAAAACTGTAAACGCAAGTTTAAAAAAAAACAGAGTGTGTGATAGTAAATATTGTCTGATATTGTTTTATATTAAATTTTATAAGATCCATTCTGGTTCTGTGCAAAATTTTCTCCTTGTGAATGGAAAAGGTTTTGGTTTGTTTTCGTATCCCCGTTTTTCAATAATGAAAAAAAATATACTTCTATATCCTTAACACACGCTTCGATGAACTTTTCGACAGGTACATCAACATAATCCTTGTACATATCATTCTGCAACGCATCGTTTATGCTGTTGAAACATATGTTATATGCTCTGTCTGACGTCCAACCATTTCGAAAGGTTGCTGTTGACTGTAAAAAAAAAGTACATGTGGTATAAATACACGCAATGTTGTTTCTAAATGCGTTTTCTTGCCATAAATGTGAACATTTTCAAACATTTCTTTTTAGGTGGTACCTAACACTACAGGGAGATAACTCTGTAAAATCAGCAGAATGTTTAAATGACGTTGTGATCATAAGGGAATATTAAGCTTCTCAATTATCAAAATAAGTGCTTTTCAAACTGCTATATAACCAGTGTATTTTTTCTGATTAAACGGTTGGTTCAATTTTTTTGATTTTTTTATATTTTTGTCAAAGGGTCAAAGTTAATACTTTGTCAAAATTTTAAGAAAATTAAACGAGCCAAATTAATTTAAGTTAAGGTGTTAGGTACCACCTTAAACAGCCAAATTAATACAGAGGTAAATTTTTACTTTCTGTTCAAAATATATTATAAATTTGTTATTCTTTTAACATTGTTTTATCGTAGTCTCACTCAGTCTGGAAATTGAATTTACCTCAATCTCTGTTTCATTGACGTCATCACTGTACGCTAATGGCTTGTAATCAATCTCGTCATCATTATTATTTAAGCTTCGTTTACTTAATTTATGTGGAAAATTTACGGATCGTCTTTTTCGTAGAGGCTGAAAGCAAGATTGGTATTGAACATATGCGCTAGAAGTGCTTGGTGAACCTGAACATTGCTCAGTGCTATCTGTCAAATTACAATGTACGCTGTTAAAATCATCTAGTGAGTCGGAACTGCCAGCTTGTTGTTCACATGCGCAAAATGTTTTTAAGTTGGGATTGCTCTCAATGTTTTCAACAACTACAATCTGTTCATAAACATCGTTGTCTTTCTTTAGGAATGTGGGTTCTTCAACAAATAGCTGCTCCTCAACCATACCTTCTGTGATCCTATAACAATAGGGTTTTTTTTATTATGTCAAACATGTATATATATAACTGAAATTGATACTCATACCTTATACTCTATGCATTAGACACGTGTTTAATGAAAACAATTAATTTGTAACCAATGAAAAATAAATTGTATTGTATTTAACACATGGAATCTTACATTAATATAACTTCATGAAGACCTTTCAATGACTCTTCAGCCTGCGAATATCAATATATTTGCAGTGGCGTTCTCTTCGGACAATTCGATTTTATTATTAGAAACATTAACGTATATTCTCTAATATATTAACGTTATGTTAAAATACCTATATCTTTAATAATGTATTTGATTTAAATAAAATATTAATGTGTATTTCGAAAATGTTACACACCAACAGGATCCTCATGAAAAACAAGTGAAATGTAGTATGTTGATGTTAATACCTCCAGGAGTCGGCGAAAATGTGTTCATCGTTGATTGGTCCAATTACACGATGTGTCAAGTCATCTAATGGATCCTTTGTTGTACTAGGAACTCCACATAGACCTCTTGCCGTATTGATGTCCTTTACGGATGGTTTGATTGAAATCACACTTATGAATCGTCTAGCTATTGAAAATTTTATTTCTGTTGCAATTGGTAAGATTATCTGAATTGAAAATTGAGATTTGTTATTGCTGCATTTGCTTAAATGGTAAAAAGGAATGACACGTATAGTAAGATACCATTTCAGGCACTGGAGATACAATTGTATATCATTCAGCCTTGGTTATACACCACTTTAAAAAAAAACACGATATAGCAATTCTAATTATAATTCTTGAGACTGGAGGCATACATTTTTCTGATAATTGAATTTGTTCAATGTTCTACATTTTTCCCGTCTGATATGTATGATTTTTACATTTTAGGCTGATATCACCAAAACCACTATGTAATTATGTAGCAAATTAATTGCAATAATAATCGCTAGCGCTGGTTGTAACATATTTGGAATAAAGGACTAAATTATGTTAAAATCACTATAAATTCAACCCCCATGCATCTATACTATTAAACGAGAAGACCTCATTTTGTGTGTCGATTCTCTTCCTTCCATGATAAATTAATTATCATGCCTCTGTGTTCTATAGGTAACATGCATAGTCGCATTTGTCATCCATTCTTATGATTATTCAGATTGAGTTATTTTTGGAAAAAACGACGAAAAAGGAGTCCGGATATTGATTACGTCATCAGACTGACTTTTAGTCATAGATAAGAATTCCGGTTTGAAACATGCACAAGTACAACCAATCGTATGAAAGATAACAATAAAGGGCTGCGCTTTAGCGCATGATACGCCCGTTGCTCTTTAAACTTGTCTTTTATGCTTTAAATGAATTTATATGATCAACTAGAAATATATATACAAATCAAAAGGGATGTTACATTAATATATTCACCAAAGTTTCATAAAATCCCCCTTTTTTAAGCATAAAAATTCATTACTTAAGAAAACGTAAAATCTAAAATTTATAAAAATGGAAAGGGAGCTTATGTCAATAGATATAAACAATTTATCAAAGTTGCATAAAATTTTGTGAAAGTGTTAGTTATTGTCCCAAAATTCGAAAATCCCCCCTTTTTTAAGCATAAAAATTCATAACACGGAAATGTAAAATCTGAAATTTATAAAAATTGAAAGGGAGCTTACATCAATAGATATAAACAATTCACCAAAGTTTCATGGACATTGGTGAAAGCCTTTTTGAGTTATTGTCCAAAGTGTTGAAAATCCCCCTTTTTTTTATGAATAAAGCCCCATAAATCCAAAACTTAAAATCTGAAATTTATAAAAATTGAAAGGGAGCTTACATCAATAGATATAAACAATTCACCAAAGTTTCATGGACATTGGTGAAAGCCTTTTTGAGTTATTGTCCGAAGTGTTGAAAATCCCCCTTTTTTATGAAGAAAGCCCCATAAATCCAAAACTTAAAATCTGAAATTTATAAAAATCGAAAGGGAGCTTACATCAATAGATATAAACAATTCACCAAAGTTTCATGGACATTGGTGAAGGCCTTTTTGAGTTATTGTCCGAAGTGTTGAAAATCCCCCTTTTTTTATGAATAAAGCCCCATAAATCCAAAACTTAAAATATGAAATTTATAAAAATTGAAAGGGAGCTTACATCCATAGATATAAACAATTCACCAAAGTTTCATGGACATTGGTGAAAGCCTTTTTGAGTTATTGTCCGAAGTGTTGAAAATCCCCCCTTTTTTATGAATAAAGCCCCATAAATCCAAAACTTAAAATCTGAAATTAAAAAAAACGAAAGGGAGCTTACGTCAATAGATATAAACAATTCACTTAAGTTTCATGGAAATTGGGGAAAGTGTTTTTGAGTTATTGTCCGAAGTGTGGACGACGGATGGACGGACGGACGGACGGACGGACGGACGGACGGACGGACGGACAGACGGACGGACGGACAACGGTATACCATAATACGTCCCGTCTAAAAGACGACGGGCGTATAAAAATGAAAAAATAAATAATCCAATCAGAGCGTTTTCTATATCATGATGTTTAAATCGCAAGATCCACAACTAGTTAGTTTTCGCTTTTGTCTACATGTAAACTACGATTATAATAATTTAATATTTAGATACTCTGTATTCTGTCTACTGCTTTCTTTGAAATGATTACTATTGAAGGGGCCATACCAGTTGCATATTAATTAAAATAAGCAAAACATGTGGAAAAAAACACAACTATTATACCTGCTTAGAGAGCACAATTATTTTTCGCGTGTATCTGCATGTAAACTACGATTATACTACTTTAATGTATAGAGACTCTCTGTATTCTGTCTTCTGTTTTCTTTGAAAAGTTTACTATTGAAGAGTTCATACCAGTTGCATATATATCAAAATAAGTAAAACATGTGGAAACAAGAATGTGTCCATAGTACACGGATGCCACATCGGCACTATATTTACTAAGTTTCGAGTTGATTGGACTTCAACTTCATCAAAACCTACCTCTATCAAAAATTTTAACCTGAAGCAGGACAGACGGATGGACGGACGAACGAACGAACGCACGGATGCACAGACTAGGAAATATAATGCCCATAAATAGGGCGTTGAAATTTAATGCTGAAAGTGGAAGTAGTGATTTGTCAAAAATGATAGAAGGGTAGAGATTAGAGGGAGGCAGGACCTTTTTCGGGACGTCGGGATCGGGTGTTTTCAAGCTCGAGATTTGGGGATCCTCCCTCCGCCTGAATCCCGATTCCCTCCGCCTGCATCCCGGTTCCCTCACTCCGGAATATTCCGGACAGTCCGGCAAATATGAAAGAAGGGTAGAGATTAGATAGAGGCAGGACCTTTTTCGGGACGTCGGGATCGGGTTTTTTTAAGCTCGGGATTTGGGGATTTGTCCTTAAAGGATCCGGGAATATATTTTTCGATTTCGGGATATGAATTTCTTTAAATTCTGCATCCAGGGATTTCATGTTTGTAAGCCCAGGATTTCAGGATCGGAACCCATACGACCACCCCTCAAATAAGCCTTACATTGGTCGTTCTTAGTCATTTAAACAAGATTCATAGCCATGTTTATAAGGCTCTCAAAAGAAAAAGCCCTGATGGATTGTCCTAGAAGCATATTTTATTAGACTAATAATAATCTATATATAAGCAGTTACAATTATTTCATGTTTGAAGTGAGGCAAATTTTTAATTTAATTTGACTTTTATCAGCAGATGCATTGCAGCAAAGGAGAAGAATAATTGTGGTCTGAGACCAGAAACACGAAAATAATTGAATTTAACAGAAAGGAAACAAATATCGAAAATCGAACTTTGGAAAAAGAGAGAGGGCTTTTGATGCCTTTTATGAAATTCTCCATACATAATATCTTCTACAAAAATATCACCTAACAACAGTTCACAAGCTGTATATATGCCCGCGATTTCGCGGGTGTGTTGTAGTTATTTCTTAATCGAAAGATGTCAGTTTTAGTTACATGTGATGTTTGTTTTCAAGGAATGCGTAAACTGTATCATTGGCAGTATAGGTAGCAGTAAAATAAAATTAATATTACAACATGTACAAGGAAAAGGTAGGTACTGTACAATAAACGAACTGCATTTTTGTTTAAATTAATGAACTAAATTAAAAACGAGCAAAGAGGTGTTAGCTGTTTCAAAATTGAATATGCTGCATTTGGTAGTTAGAGGAGAGATATGTTAACCCAGAAAACAGAAAAAAAAACATATTTTCATCCTAGTATTATACTCTCGTCATTTTAAACTGTAAAGCTGTATTCACCTTGTAGTTGTTGTTCGTGTTACTTATTGACATATCACTTTCGTCACAAGACGTCAGCGTGACAACAGGTTGCTGAAGCAAATGTAATTCTTTCCTAGAAATCCTCTCACATGTGCGTAGAACGAACAGTGAGTTTTGGCTCCTTATTGCTATTCCACAAAGACAAGACGTACCAGGCAAGCCAGAGCCACAACTTGTAAATAATGCATGGACCTGAAACGAAAAGACATACTATTGTATCTTTAAGGCACAATCAAACACTTTTACTATAATCTCTCAAAAATACCATGCTACAATATTAATATTGTTTGATTACTAATCAGATACTAAGGTTCTTGTTTGGAAGATCTTTAAAATATTTCTGTAGTAAAGATCATTCTGCGTCTTTAAAGATTATTTGTATATATTTTATATGACAAACAGAAAGCTAAAATACATGTACATTTAGTAAGCACTTACTAATATGGTAAAAAGAATTTAATGTAAATGATATCATTTATGTCTTGTTTTTTCATTGTTTATTGATGCAACAATCACATTGTGTTTTATAATTATGCTAATTATCTTAGTAAATAGAGAATTGACTTTTTTAATTATAATTTTTAACTGTAATTAAATTAAAAAAGAAAAAGCTGGACAATGTTATTGACAATATATGAATAAAACTAAAACTGACTTTCTGAAAAAAGACAGAACCAAGAGTACCAAGCATTCTTAAAACATGTTTTTTTTACAATTTAACCTGTATTGCGAATGAAGTGTATCAGTTGATAATGACTTAGGTTCAAACTCCCTCAGGCAAAGAGGACCTTTATATATACTAGTATTTTGGCTATTGTTTTGTGTTCCTTTTGGTTATATACATTTTTTTTTAATTTTTACATATGATCGGCTTTCGAATGATTAATTTTGTTCGCTCATGAAGCATGTAAATCAAGAAAAGCTTTTTAAACGAAAACAATTTATAAAGTATTATTTGAACATATATTTTTTTTGTAATAAATTCAAATAAACCCAAGTTTTTTTAAGTTTTCTGATTAATTGTTAAAATCCGTAAAGTTCCCATTTTGATAACCTTGTTAAGATACCCATCAAGGATCTCAGTATGATTATTGCTTTTATCGATAGACCAATCAACAGCAGTATCCAAAACTGTTATATTATGACCACGGGCAATTTGTAGATGCATTGTTTCTTCTCACTTTTACAATTATTCCTTGGGAATCAGTACTTCTGTGATTTTACTTTTTAAACAAAAGAGTTGAATGGACATTTGGACATTAAATAAACTGTTAATTCTAAAACTGCGTGTGTTCAATTTATCATTTCCATTTCTGTTCACTGAAAGATGTTTAAAAACAACAAAACTACAAAAATGTGCAAAACAAAGAAAGGATTACCTATCAATATGGAAAAAAAAATTACAGGATGAGAATAATGTTTGTGGTCACTCAAATCATAACATAGCATCTTGCTCAGAATCATGGAGATATTAAACTTTTGAACACGTTGTCGTAAGCGCTGTTTCAAATTCAAAGTTAAGTTAAGTAATACAGTTTTGAGGGTCTTTTGTGTATATCATGCTTATGAAAAGTGTAAGTGTTTATTAGTACCTACCCAAAATGGACCAATGTCATTCTTGTACATAACAAATTCCCCGACCCCCATGTAGTCATAGTACTTTCCATCAAATGTCCGAAAATGTGGATCGTTGTACGACTGACATAGCCTGTTTTTCAAAGTAGAATCTTTGTCTCTGACTTCTACCTGCAAAGTACTTTATGTTTACGTTATGACTACCTGTATACAAACTATAAATTTAAAATCTCAGAAAACATAGCCTTCCAAACACATTATTACACATAGTGTTTATTTATTTCATACCGTGAAAACGATATTATGTTACTAATTATATAACGTAATACCCCTGTTTAAAGATATTTTAAAGTATCATACCACTATTTTCTAGTGTTTTTGAACTTATTGAACTGCCTAATGAAAAACGAAATGGCTCCATGATTTAACTAGTCCTACTAGTTGAAGAGGATTTTGGTTGCTTATAAGATATGTTAATACCTGAAATTCAAAAATGTAACATGTGTATAGATATATATAGTTTGTTAATCAATATGCTATGCAATACGACCATTCCTTATCAATGGAGTAGATCCATTTTTGCATATATTGTACACATTTTTTTTTTACGTAGGGAATATCTTTTAAATGTATAAACTATCAAAACATGTGGTCTGGGAGTAATACAAAAATAACGCAATTAAAAAACAAAACAAAATGAGAAGAATCTGAAAACAACACGGTACGTGATATCATTCGTCCAAAACACGGTTGGACATTTTATTATTAATTAAACTTATGGGTAAGCAAGCACAAACTTAAAAAAGAGAAACAAATCATTAATTGCTTAAGAAATCTTTGTCGTGTTAAGCATTTAGTTTTGCGTCTTTTTCATTTTGAAATAGCGATGTTATGGACTTTCCGTACTTTTCTTATAGCAGCTGTTAGTCCTTGTCAAATTTCTGCCATCGCTCGTCTAAATCCATTCGGTGACCTGTAGTTGTTAATTTTTGTGTCATTTGATCTCTTGTGTAGAGTTGTCTCATTGGCAATCATACTGCATCTTCTTTTCCTATTTCCAATCATTTATTAGTTTTATCATAAAACAGTGAATTTCTGTATATAATACAATGTCATGTGTAATCGTTTTGAAAATAACAAAGTATAAATTAAAGGTAAATACCCTTATTTGATATATATCAACATCTTTCCAAATATTATTATATGCTGAAATCGATGATGTTGACAGTTTGATGTATGCATATCTATTGTTTACATTGTAGATTCCGTCATTATATCCATACACTTCCAATGCTTTCTTGTCCATCCAGTCGAGATTTCCAAGTCTAAATCCACAGAATTCAGCATTGAATAGGACATCTCTTTTCAGAACATTATTAGTGCAAGATGACGTATAATAACTCGGTCGAAATATGTAGAAGTTCTGGTCACATTGAGATCTTATTGCGTCATTTGATGCAATACATCCAACCGGAACTGTTGACGTAAATGTGATGTTTATCGATTCCCCTTCATTCACGATGTTATAATAACTATTGGGCTAAAATCAAAAACGTATTTACATTGTTAAAAGTAAGTTTGTTTTCAAATGTTTTTGGTAAATTAAATAATATTAATCAAACGTAGTAAATGGGTTACTGTTACGTCCAATTGCTATTTAAGTATACAGTAAGGACGAGAACATGTAAATTTAATATAATATGAACTTTTCACGAAACTGACACGCATAGCCTCACTTAAACGTCTAAGTAATTAAAGCAACAGTCCACAAAACATGTTACTCTTCCCAGCCCCACATTATTCAGATTCCGAGCTGACAAGTATTTTGGGTACCACTTTGTGCGACGTTATTATAGAAGATGTGGCAAATACCTATTATCAAGTCTTTTGCTTTACCCAACTGAGCCTTACATCTGCAAGCACGATAGAGTGGAGCACCGAGATGATTTATATCATGTGTGTGGCTTTATCAAAAGATGTGCAAATATCATAATCCATTACAAACCAATTTTTACGTAAAACAATTTTTTGAAGAGAACCATAAATGTGCTAAATTGTTATTGTGCTATTGCACCAACCATTCGTTTGTGTTGTTTTTCTGAAAATTTCATTAAAAAAGTGTTATGCTTAAAATTTTAGAGAAATAATGTCAAACACATCATGGAAGTAACATTGACAGGAATAACAACGTCGTCACTTCAAAGGTTTCATCTGCGTTACCGCCCATCTTACGATTAATAGTTAATTGGTTTAATATCTGGCATGGAAGTTAATTATCTGCACGTGATCGTTTAAATCACTGACACTTTACGAGCAGACAAGTTTTTTGTCGTATATACGTGAGAAGTAACCCGAAAAGTCCATTCGTGACATTCCGTTGATGTACGCTGCCGAATAATGTCTTACGTTCAATTTGTATTTAGTTCAATTTCAATTTTCCTATTTCTGCTTAGTTCGATCTTAATAGTTTAAACCAACAGCTATCACATATGAAATTGGAGAACAAGACCGGGTCATTTTCAATTTTAAAATTTTACAGACAGTTAAAAAACTATTTCCGTAAGTTAAGAAGATGGTTGTACAAACAATACGTTTGGACCCCCTTTTATTAATTACGAATAATCTAAGTGTTTCGTGTATTAAGCAATTAAAGTATTCACAATTCTAAACAGTTCTATCCTTTAAATAATAGTTCTTGATACATAAACTAATTCGTTTAAAAAATGTATTTGCCGTAAGACAGATAGCGTCAAGCTCATTTTGTCGGTTTGTTTTAATTTTTCCTGTAGCTTGTTATGGTAATACAAGTATTCCAAAATGAACACTTTTAAATATATATATATATATATATTAACGAACATATTATCCCCATGTAATTAAAACATTTACCGTATAGATTTATTACTTTTACAAAATTGTATTTTACATGTTGTTTTTTTTTTTTTTTTTTTTATTTAAGAATACATATGTTTTCTGCAGATTGACACCAAAATAAATTAAACAAAGCTTACAAACAATCCTGCTTTGAAACGAGGACTATACAAATATGGTCCGGGTGTTGATTGTCTTGAATTTCTCATTCGTATGGCACATTTAATCTGTTGAAAGAAAGGTTAATGTTGTAACAATAAAATCATCAACTTGTTCAGTTTAAACATTTTCAGATACAATTGTTTCTTGTAAAGTCCAATTATCCCATCTCGGTCTTTTTTCGCTCCAAAATTTAACTATTTTGAAATAATATATTCCTATAATTGCTCTTGCACGTACTTTCGAACTGGGGTTACTATCAAAATTAGGTTCGAGGAGATACACCACCGGAACTAGAAGGTAATCACAGTTGATTTAACGGAGCTTAAATTTTAGAAATAATTTGTTTTTCCATTAAAAATAGAGGGTCCTGTATATCTTCAGTTCTCTTGAAATGAACACACTATATGAAGAAAGATTCTCAGGAGCTTATTATACATATACATAAGTATATGTATCAAATGTCAAGAAACGAAATTATAAAAACAAACAGCTATACCTCCATGTTCATCTTGTATTTACCAATCCAGTCAGCCTCGCGTAGAACAACCGCATCATCAATATCTTTAAATAGCAAGTTTGTACTATTCTTTACATGTTTTGCACATATATACCAATAAACATCATAACCATAAGTTCCGTTTGGTTTGTCATCGAATTCGCATTTAAAAATTGGTATCAAGCTCGGTGTTGGCTCATAAGGTCCTACTTCAAAGCTTTCACCTTCTGTTAAAACTGCTTTTACCTCCACCAACATAGTGTCTGTTGGAAAGTTTGCTAAAACATTGACACTTCGAAATTATTTACGTGATGATAGCTAGGAAAACATTTTATTATTTATTTATTCCGATTGTTGATACATTATAGAACATCTGTAAATAGATATAGGTATGAGTGCCAATGAGACAACTGAGTTTTGATCAACATCAAAATATAATAGCGTGATCTCAATTATACTCTTCTTTAAAGGTAGTCGTTAATGACCATGCTGCACTTATAAGTGGGGAATAAAAATATACATTCGTGTCTTTAAAATTATATATCGGAAAACGTTTTGATAAGGAAATCGACTTTGTCTTTTCTGCTATAATAAATTAATGTAGACATGCTTTTGAAAATTAAGCATTGTATTTGTTCACTTTGTTTGAGACTTGAATTTAATTGATATCCGTTTAATTTTTAAGGATGTTACGTTGTTTACTTTATATCTACAAAAATATTCAACGATATCTAATAAAAAAAGAACATTTTTCAACACGATTTCAAGTAATCTTGTCTTCTTAATAAAATACTTGAAAAAATATTACTTCGTTGGTTAATTGTTGATTGATGAACATTCTGTATTGCACATAACACGTTTAGAAGTACAAATTTAAATGTGTCGAGTGGATAAATATCGTATCACACTCGATGCAGTGGTAGAATTTTTATATATATAAATGAATACATATGTATATATGTTAGCGGCAATAAGTAAAATTAGGCATTAAGCTTAAATTCTAGGCAATAATCTAACGCCTAGGCATTAAGTTATTGCCTGAAATTTTTAGGCATTAAGCTTATTGCCTGAAATCTGATGATGGTTATTCTTCTTATTGCCGAACATAATTTTAAACAATAAGTAAACTCTGGAATTTATGCGTATTTTGTGATTTATTCTTGATATAGAGTCGTTTCTTCATTACATTTCTAATAGTACATGTATAAACATACATTCATTTGACAGATCTTCAAAAATAAGTTTATTTAGTCATTTTGACAGCTAAAAACAAAAATAATTCATACTTTTTGGTGTAAGTGTGGTATTACAAAATATTAAAAAGATTTTTTTTTTAAAAGTGATTGTATCCAATTAAAAAAGGGGGAGATTCTATAGAATAATTATAATATTTATTTGAAAATTGTACATTCACTAGTTGAGCTGGTTTGACAAAATTAAGATATGCTTTTTTTGCTCACACCATTTTCCATTTTTTGTTATTCGATAAGTAAATTTTCTTTGTTAACAGTTCCACAACTTGTGATAACAAAATGATTTTAACACAAATTTCTATCAAGTTTTCATTTCTTTAATTATTATTTTATGCGTTTTAACATAAATAAAATATGTTATTTGTGATTTTATTTCCACATCTTTCTTTTTTATATTTAGGACGAAACTGGGCCCTCTGGTTTTGCATCGGAAAAAATACATGTTTATCTTTTGTTGCTATTCAAACGTATGTTAATTGCAGTAATAAAATAGAATATTTGAAGTATTGAGTATTTAGGATTATTTTCAGGATTTAAGACTAATGCCTAACATCATTCAGGCAATATACTTACTGCCTAGGCGTTAGCTTATTGCCTAGTATTTAAGCTTAATGCCTAATTTCACTTATTGCCGCTAACATATATATGTGCAATGTCATTGTGCAATTAAGAAGAATTTCAACAAACGTATTAGATACTCTTTTTTATTCATACATCCGAAAACATAAAAGAATCATATTCTTTAAACTTACAACTGCAACCTGGATAGTGTTCTGTTTCTGACGACATTTCATGTGGACATTTTACCGGGCCACTTCCTGAAGAATAAGACATAATAAGTAGGTTAATTTTCTAATATTTGAATGAAAACAATTACCGCATATTGAATTAATCATTTATAATTAGGTTTGATCTGCCAGAATGAAATTTTACTTAAGCATAAAATGCATTAAGATCACAAAAATTCTGGAATAAAACAGGCAGTTAGAGGTTATTCTATGTGTATCCATATGATAACTGATTTTATAGCTCGTTCTTATGTTTACTGTCCAAGGTTAGGGGGTTTGGATCCCGCTAACATGTTTAACCCCGCCACATTCTGTATGTATGTGTCTGTCCGAAGTCAGGAGCCTGTAGTTCAATGGTTGTCGTTATTTGCAGTGTTACATATTTTTGTTTCGTTAGTTTTTTTCATTATTTTTTAGGCTACTAATTTGCTCATTTGAATTGTTTTACATTAATTTTGTGATTTTGGTTTTTTTTAGCTTTGCGGTATAGGCTTTGTTCATTATTGAAGGCCGTACGGTGACCTATGACTGTTTCTGTGTCGTTTGGTCTCATGTTGACAGTTGTCCTATTGGCAATCATATCACATCTTCCTTTTTATATCTAGTGAATTTCTATCATAATTGGTTAGAATTGCTTCTTAAATAAAAAAGAATTTCGATTTTCCCATTAATTTGTTTAGGATATGATTTCGAAATACACAAACAAACGTTTTTTAAGTTCAAAGCCCTTACATAACAAAAACAATTATTGTTCAACTAGAAAAATTGATAGCAGTTATCTTATATTTTATATATATATTATTAAATAAATATCAAAACTCCAACTTTGATATGTATCTTCATTTACCACGACTTTGAACTAAAAAATCAAGTCAAATAATTTGGGAATAATAAATTCTAACAGATAGCAGGAGGGTAAAATTGTACTCTCCATCGGCTTTACGGGTAAGAGAATAACTAAGAGCTACAATTTTATCAATGGGTGATAATATGTCAATATTAAAAACCTGCAGTTCACATTATATTTTATTATATTACATTTTATTTCCTTAAGCTACTTAAAGTTTTTTTTCATAATGTTTCACTAACAAAAATGATTAAATATCAACATTCAGATTATTATCAAGTTGTGGTACCAACTTAAAATAAATGTTAACGTTATACATTACCAAAACAATACGATGAATTTGAGGTTGATGGTGGCAGATGGTATACATAATACCCGTCACAATTTCTTATTACAATATTATACGACTGTTCACAAACACTGTTGTTTGTCTGCATACAGGCTATAGCAGTCATATTTCCATCAACAAAGGTTGGTAGAGTTCCTGTAAAAACACACACAATTGCCTTGTTTAACAAACTAAATGTAGACAACCTTTTGTATTCGATTCCTGTGTTTCATCAGAATGGTGAGATTTGTGTTTTTGAAAATGTTTTCAACACCTCGGATTTACTTACTTCTTTTACTGCCAGTGTGAAAGCGTATTATCCATTAAGAGATGCATTATATGTTAGTTTACAGTAGAGTGTTGCTACAATAACAATGGACTTTTTCAGAAAATATAGTTGAAAGGAGACCCAAAAATATTCCCAAGCCAACGAATACGGGTCCGTCGACAAGAGCAAAGTATCATATAATTGAACAAAACGTACCATTTAACCAAAGAGGGTTAATTGTTCCACAATTCATTATTCCCGGAGGGGATGTCGGCATATCATCACCATTATCGCTGAAAAATCTATACCAATCTTCTTCCAGTATTTCATCGCTTATGGGATCATCTACCGTCCAGTCAACATAAAATCCTGTGGAACGCTTCTCGGCATCGTTCACACTTCTGTATACATTGCATGGATCCTGAATAACTGAAACATTCAACAAATATGTTCAGCTTCTCATACCCTTATTAATTTGCTTATATGAACAAATATTTGCAAAAATGTACATTTGTAGGACATCTTTTTTTAACTTAAATATATGTTATAACAAGAAAAAGAAATTATGTTGAAATTTTTATTTTTATCTTTTGTATATTATTCACTGTCATGACTGTCATGACTAAATAAAAATTAGATCCCACGCATGCGCGGCATAGTTAAATAAGTGCCCGACACGTTATCATCAGTATGTTGATGGATTATAAAGAAGAAGAAGAAGAATCTTATAAATACTATTTGCTTTGTCACCATGTCACGTTGGTAGTAATATTCAACAAATTCTATTTTAAAATAAAAAAGTATTATAAATTGATCACAACAAGTATAGTGCTATAGCCTCTATTAGACAGTAGCCCTTCAATGAAGTATACACCTAAGAAAACATTGATGTAGAAAGAGAGAACATTTTGTTTTAGAAATAGAACCTCAAAAAAGGGTTTTATTCTTCTTCTCATAAGGGACTTATCAATTAAATTGTATAAGTCATAAATTCATTTCTTTACATCATTAAACTTTGTTGTCAAGCAAATTATGATTGCTAGTTTTTCTTGTAGATAAATACAAGTTTATATATAATAAATACTTTATTCTTAATGTATATTTTTTTGTAGATAAGATATCACATTGGTTTGAGCATGATTCCCAGCCAGATTATGAAGCGGCATATATCATGTATATCAATGTATATATAGGAAATATATAGTGTCACTAAGTTACTCTCATATGGTACCTCATTTGTACCTGTAGCTATAAATTGTGAAATGGTGGATTCATTCATAATTTTGTGTTACTTATTGGTTTGGAAATAACGTTGATAGAGCTAACAGCATTATGTCATGATGTACAGTTGATGGGATGATCTGATTGGACAAAAAGAGAATTGTGAATTGAACAAATAGCAAACTTACAATTCATAGAAAAAATGTAGGAAATACAATGTACTACATTACTTGGTGGCAGAGCATACCTTTGATATATATATATATATTTGAAATAAGTAATATTAACAATTTGAAATAAAGAGAATTTAAAGTTTTCTAGGAATATTAGTAGTGCATCATATCTTAATTCCATGATTATCTTGGATAGTTATATCATTAAGAATAGAAAATTGGAATAATGGAAATTTCTAGTTTCAGTGAATATCAATCATTGTCAATACTAAAAGTGCAGCATCATGATCATACATCATCTGATTCACCTTGGATAATTATTCATTTGAAATAAGAATTTGGATATAATAAGAGTTTCTATGCTGCCATTGCTATTGTTGGCTACATGTACCACCAGGGAGTGTTAAACCTCCTTTACTTTCCATGAGGGTCTGTCACGGTCCATCACTATTGGTTAGTGTCATATATATGCATGATGATGGAAGTTTTTACCAACCTAGACAAGCTTTACAGCCCTGGCATGGTTGTTGGTTAGAGTCGAATGACAGCTTGCTGTATAGTTATAATAGTCTGAATGTATCTACATGTATTTTAATAATCTTCTAAATTACTGTTCATTCTGAAACTGGCATTTTATAATAGTAGTCAAACATATTAAACAATACATGTACTTCAAAGTATCATTTTATTTTGTCTCGCCTTACACAAAAGTCATGAAAGTTGGTTGTATGCAAGAAATTTGTATTACAGTCTTGGGGTGATGATGTAAGCTATTTTATAGAGCTTTACATTTTAAAAGCTAAAAGAGCTGGATGTTTCTTGTCTTGTATTCAGATGCTAGTAGCTAATTAATATGTTATGATGTTTCAGTTTGCCATTATATGTACATTGCACCTGACCCCATTTTCATGGTTCAATGACTGCATGTAAAATATACTGTTACTTAATCAATGAAATGCTCTTTTATACTGTATATTTTATATATGTAATTGGATACATTTTATTGTATATTAGTATCTTGAAAGATCTACTTGTCTATCAGGTTGGGTTGACCTGACCTTGACCTTCATGGATAATTTAAGTGATTAAGGTTATTTCAGTTTGATACAATGTTAACATGGTTAGGTTTGTTTCTCAGTTTATACTTCCTAATAAAATTGACACTGGAAATGGGGAATGTGCCAAAAAAGACAACAACCCAAATTCAGAGCAGACAATAGCCGAAGGTCATCAATGTTTCTCATAAGCTATAAGCTACATTGTACATGTATAGGATCACTACTTTTGGCATAATTATGGAATAAATGTAAGTTGTACATGTTTGACATTTTTGAATGGCTTAGTTCATCTGACAATGACACCATTTTCATGGTTTTTATGTTTAGTCTTTTTCTCTGTTTCTATGGTTACTATAAACGTTTAACCATAAATTTGGGGTATGGGAGAACTGTGAAATTCAAAAATTCATGAAATTCATGAAATTATCTGTCATATATCTGTCTGGCATGGTTATTTTGACTGGACTTCATTTTAATGGATTATTGATAATGTAAAGTTTATGTGATACTTATAGACTAGTAAAATCTTCTTATTACAGAATTTCAATAAAAAGATCATGAATAAGGCCACATTTAAAAGAATGTCTGTTTCCCATCCCAGGGGCTTATTTTTTACCTGGGTGTGGGGAGGGGAAACAAACAATTTTTATTTTGGCCTAAGGAGATATGGTGAGACGACTATCAACCATTTAAACCATGTAGACCAAGTGATTTACTTGTTAGTCACTATATAATAGGTCACTGCACACCCTTCAACAATGACCAAAAACTAAAACTTTATAATGAGCACCCTATAAAAGGTTCAGCCTGTAATGAGGCATCTGACACAGTTAATGTAGAATATTCAGACGAGAAACCCAACAGTGATGACAATTTGATTTATTATACCATACCCTCCCCCCTCCCTTGAAGTTAAATGTCTAATCCCTTGGTGTACTGATATGAATAGTATTTTACTGGAAATGTTTCAGAAAATAGATGTATTGTTATGAGTTACAATTTATAACAAAAATAAGCAAAGACCCATCGAAACAACATCTGATAAACAAATTTAATAATACTTTTAGATATTTGGATGATATTTTGGCTCTCAATAATGACGACTTCAGTATGTATATTAATGAAATTTATCCTGTTGAACTTACTTTAAATAAAGCTAATACTAACAATGACCACTGCCCTTTTCTTGATCTTGATATCTATATCACTAATGGAAAGCTGAATACTAAAATTTATGATAAAAGGGATGATTTTTCATTTCCTATCGTTAATTATCCGTTTTTAGATGGTGACGTTCCCTTGTCACCATCTTACGGTGTTTATATATCTCAACTTGTACGATTCGCTCGTGTATGTAACAATGTTTTCGATTTTATCGAGAGAAATTTATGTATTACTGAAAAATTATTACACTAGGGTTTTCGATATCACAAACCAGTCAAAACATTTACTAAATTTTATCATCGGTATAAAGACATCATTCGTAAATATAGCTCAACATGCAGACTTCTAATACGTTCAGGTATTTCACATCCAATTTTTTATGGTAATATTCTTTATAAAGCACAAAGGTGGCAGTATTCACCTCAGAAACTTACAAAACCTTCGAATAGACTTATTAAGAAGGGATATAATTACGATACGGTTGTCAAGTCATTAAAGATTGCATATTTTGGCGTTAATATTGAGTCACTGATAAGGTCTTTGCATCGGAACTAAACACATTTATTCTAAAATACAGTTGTTGGCATGACACGGGTTATGTTCTTCTCATATATGTTATGATGGTATGATACTAAACCCCTAACGGGAAGGATTGTGCCTGATGTTCATATGATGAAATCATAATCTTTCAGTCAGTTTAATTGAAGTCTGGAGCTGGCATGTCAGTTAACTGCTAGTAGTCTGTTGTTATTTATGTATTATTGTCATTTTGTTTATTTTCTTTGGTTACATCTTCTGACATCAGACTCGGATTTCTCTTGAACTGAATTTTAATGTGCGTATTGTTATGCGTTTACTTTACTACATTGGTTAGAGGTATAGGGGGAGGGTTGAGATCTCACAAAAATGTTTAACCCCGCCGCATTTTTGCGCCTGTCCCAAGTCAGGAGCCTCTGGCCTTTGTTAGTCTTGTATTATTTTAATTTTAGTTTCTTGTGTACAATTTGGAAATTAGTATGGCGTTCATTATCACTGGACTAGTATATATTTGTTTAGGGGCCAGCTGAAGGACGCCTCCGGGTGCGGGAATTTCTCGCTACATTGAAGACCTGTTGGTGACCCTCTACTGTTGTTGTTTTTTATTTGGTCGGGTTGTTGTCTCTTTGACACATTCCCCATTTCCATTCTCAATTTTATTGATGCTAAGGTAAATATTTTATCCAATAAAAAGACAGGAAATAAGTCGGTGAACCAAAAAGTTCAAATCTTATTGAAAATAAAAGTGCCCATGAACTCACTGATCATGCATGAGTGATTCTATTCATAAAAAGTGTCCGTGTAACAATTAAGAAGAGTCTGTGTATCATCGAAAAAGAGTCTGTGTAACACCCCTTAATGTACTGTTTTTCTATAGCTCTGCAGGGGGGGGGGGTCAAAGTCGTTCAAAGGTCACTGTATGGCCTTTAACAATGAGCAAAATCTATACAGCATTCTAGTACGGCATACGTTTTACCTCAGCGAACTCACTGTCTTGGTGATGTATCAATCATTTGCTTCAGGTCGATCCATTTCGCATCTCGTCATGAATATGCGTGATATATTTGCCACTGGACATTAAGGGAGCAATCAATTTATCAGTTTCATTTAGTGATGCATGCTAATTATATATAGTTCTCAAATGATAATTGTCTAAAACTGTTTCCATTTTTGTGTATTTCATTTTTTAGCGTAAATTTTAGAATTTCTTTCCGAATCTTTCTCTTTGCATTTATTTGTTTGTAAACATAAAGTAGTCCATGTCAGGGGTTAGATTGTATACAGCCAATCTAGGACCAGGGCAGTAGAACAGAAAACAGTCTCCATTGTATACATACATATGCATTTATGTTGAAGCGTTGTGGCACCGTTAAAGTCCACAATTCCTCTAAAGTCCACAACACCGCTAAAGTCCACAACAATTTTACGCTAAAGTCCTCAACGCCGTTAAAGTCCACAAAATGGCCTCCGCTAAAGTCCACAAGAAAACACCGTTAAAGTCCACAATAACAAGTTCCGCTAAAGTCCACAAAAAGCACCGTTAAAGTCCACACCAGTTTTTTTTATTGTTAAAAATGTATTATTTGTTATTTTTATCCCGTTCGTACAATACAAAGCATGGGCCTTTCTTCTGGGTTGTATTTTTTTTTATCAGTTTGATACATGAAAAAAGGACAGTATCTGTATATGATTTTATTCCATTAACTTTGATCTTTGTATTATGATGATGATGGCCAATTTGGACAAGAATCACTTGTTGACATAATCAATGTACAAAGCAAAAGTGCCTTCTTATCTATAACATTTGAACGGCATTCATTCAGGCAACAATCTTGTATATCATAAACAAAAATTTACTAAGTTTATGAAGTCCCAAATGTCTCCTGTCGGAAAACTTTTAACCAACGTTTAACGTTATTAATTTCGGTGTTCGTTATAGAAAACAACGAAAAATAATGTGTTATGATTTTCAGAACGGAAAAATGAAGCCAATATGATAAATTCTAAATAAAAAATAAAATATTTTAAGCATTAAATTATATTTTTATCGATTAGTATCGGATATCGATGCGTTGAATTGGTATTGAAATGTCGCAATAAAACTAATTTGATCGATATACATGTAGGAAGATGTGGTATGAGTGCCAACGAGACAACTCTTCATCCCAGTTAAAATTTATAAAAGTAAACCATTATAGGTCAAGGTACGGCCTTCAACACGGTACCTTGGCTCGCCATGACTGAACAGCAAGCTATAAAGGTCCATAAAATTTACAAGCGTAAAACCATTCAAACGGGAAAACCGTTGCCCATTTATGGGCCTTAAAAATATACATACACTAGTTGTTTATCTTTGTAAAGTGTTTTAATCACATGTAAAATTACTCACAAGATTAATATGTATAAACTCACAAAACGCAAAATCTGTTCTACAGTAACCAATAAAATTGTATTGAAAAGAATAGAAACGTTCTTTGTTATTATATAATTCGTAAAAGTTTCAGCTTAAAACTTCATACTAGTCTTCCATTTAGCCTTTTCAAAATACTAAAAAAGTATCCTTAAAAGAGAATAAAAAAGGGAATTTAACTCTGAAAGCGATACCGTGAACTTTGATGTGACGTACATTTTATTTATCAATCAATATGGCTATATGATAAACAATTGTTGGTGTCGGGCTCAATGCAAGATGAACGTTCCTATCGCCTTTATTCTATATACACACCCTGCCTTTATTCTATATCCACACCCTCCAATGCTCACAGACACATATTTTTTTTTTATTAGTTCTGAATTTCTCAACAAAGATATCGGCAAGTGAATGCACAATTTTTTTACATTTGACGGTATTTACGGTTGGATTTTCACAAATCATTTGTTGAAAGGCGCAGAATTTTCTGAATATATATTTGTTTATTAAAATTTGGTAATATTTTTCTTCGGTTAGTTTTGTTTTTCTCCTGTTTCAAATCACATTTTTGGATAAAAAAAAAAACTGTGTTAAATCGTCAGAAATTGATAATTAGCGCTTCAAAATAGATATATTACCAAATAAACCTACGAGAGTTCTGCCTCTATTGGTACTAATTTTGATTAAAATTTTACATGATTTAGTCCCTAAATATTTGTTATGAAAAAATCCCGTAGATTTTCATGATATTTATATACCAACAAATTGTAAGTGACAAATACTTCTGACCATTATATTTTACTGACGGTTTTTGAAGTAACGTTCCTAAATGTTCTAAAAACTTATCTTCCAAAATATACATGTATGTACTTCCAATAACTTCAATTGCAATTTGAGCATTTGAACTCAATTTCATACTAAAAAATGTAGCGTCACTTTTGTATTTGGTTAAAGTTTTTATTTCATTTTCTGACTCTTGATAAATTTGACAAATGCACACGTATGGTCGAGCTCGTAGTAAACCGTACGAGTATACTCATACGGTAGGAGCATACGTTCAGGTATACTTATATGGTCCAGACCGTACCCGTAGGGTTCAAATTCTCATATTGTCTGGAACATATATACATGTAGTGTTGTTGAAAAAAAATGTACTTGTACTCATCATTGATAATACACAATACAGAACCACATCCGCGTATAATTTATTCAATTCATCTTTCATTCTGAAACAAATTCATTTTTCTTTTTGAAAACAAAACAAACATGCAAACCAATGAGTGATGGAAATCTGCTGAGCACCACAAAATGCATGAATGTGTGGTATTCTTTATCATTATTTTGCTTTCAAAAAAGAACATGATGGTCCAAAGTATATTTTTGAGATTTACGGACCGTTTTGGCTGCTGTGGAGCCTAACAGACACTGAATGGACATCTTACTTATGTTTTATAGATATTTGCAAAGGAAACTCAAATATAGGCTCCAAATTATGTCTCCAGCATATACAGAAAGAGAACGCTATGTTGGAGTTTCTTGTGGATGAACAAATGTTTACTAAATAAACAATAAAGAGTATAATTATAGCTAGATAACTTTTCCGAAATGATGTCTGTTTGATTGATAAAAAATCGCAACACAAAGATCAAGTTTTTGGTGATAAAGAAAATACTATAATCTTTTCATTCATCAAAATTATAATTTATGCTGACAAGATATACTTTCTAAGAACAAAAGTCCATGCTTTTTGATTAAATCTATAATATCAGGTGTAAGACACAGAAAATTGATCTTTGGATAATAAAAAAAAATGTTTGGACTTTAACGGTGTTTTTTTGTGGACTTTAGCGGAACTTGTTATTGTGGACTTTAACGGTGTTTTCTTGTGGACTTTAGCGGAGGTCATTAGCGGAAAGTTTGTGGACTTTAACGGCGTTGTGGACTTTAGCGTAAAATTGTTGTGGACTTTAGCGGTGTTGTGGACTTTAGAGGAATTGTGGACTTTAACGGTGCCACAAAGCGTAAAACAACGACATGTAGTTGAGCTCGTTTTGGTGAAACAATTACTGTCAAATCTTTATATATATATATATCTGGTAAAGTTGTCATAAAAGCAAAAACGGACGAAAAAGTTGGCAACAATTTATAATAAGACTAAACTTATTTTGGCCGTTTCGTTTCTTCTAAAGTGTTAAATTCAACCATGCGACTGGCTTACTTGGAGATTCAGGTGACCTTTTTCGTTTTTTAGAAATTTCAATCAAAGTTCGTATATCCCTTCAACGATTTATTCAATTTTTTTTAACGTATAGATAGCGCGAAACTCTCACTACACCATGCATAGACTATTTTTTTTCTCGACCAAATGCGGCTGCTTATTTATACAACCGAACAACCAAACGTCCGCACCCAATTTTAGCAAAGATATACTGTCGAACGAGAGATGTGAATATTTCTATACCCAATCAATCATTTGGTTTTGAAAACAATTTTAAAGTTATACATTAATACGACATCAACCCAACGACACATATCAATCAAAACATTAAGAGTCAACACAGAGATTTTTGTTATAGAAAGAAACCTATACAGAATAAAAAGCCTAAACCGCACCAAGACTAAATAATACGGGAGCAGTGATTTTTTTTAAGACAAAAATGCAAGTGTTCCGTAGAAATATTTCACGTACCATTTTTTTTTTTTATTTCGATCGTTGAAAATTATAGCAGGTGTGATATAAATCAGTAGATTTAGGACAAAACTATAATATGGAAATATAATGTGAAAATTAAGTCTGCTTTGTACTAGACCGACACACTGAGATGGATTTTTAACGTGTAAGTTCACAAGCTAACAGTTCAAAAGAAAGAAAACAAACTCTTTGTTAGACCCGTTTGGGATTCGGACTAAAGTCCTCTCGCTCTCGAGGTGAACTTATTCTCACGAGACCAACCAGGAGAGAGGTCGCATAGTCATACCAAAAACTCGAGCATAATAAACAATACAGTTTAACAGAATTATCACCGTTACTAATGCGATTTTAAAGTCATGATCTTATCTAAATTAGATACCGTTATGTGATGTTGGTATCTACACGTATGAATAGAGATGGCCGACATCAGAGTAGATTGAGAGGACCATCGCTCTCTGCAAATTGAAAACTCTTCCTCAATGATGTTAGTGGTCCCACTGTAGCGAGCTGTTGCAAGGCTAAATTTCTATCCTTATTAAATCTTCTCTCATTATTCAGTGGTATTTCAAGTTTACTTTTAATCTTATCGTCGAACGACTATTTGAAGTGCTTCCTATTATATTTAAAACTTGTGTTCTCGTTATGAACACGAATGAAATATTTGCCACTGGAGGTGACTGAGGCAAACAACAATGAATCACCATCACTAAAATAGAAGTATTTGTTCTCACAAAATACTTTGTAATTAATTAGAAGAATGATGACAATTTCTCATCTATTCACGTTTTGATCGAGCCGCTTCAACCTCAAATCTTGCTGCAATTGTTTTACATTTAGGCTACTAGTATTAAATACTATTGTATTCATTGAAGTTTACATGCGTAGTTTTTTTTATTCAAAAGAATAAATTAATATTTATAAATAAATTGGACTGAACAAACAACACTAACTATTTCGCATTTGCATGTAACGCAGTTTAGAAAAATAAAAGATTGGATTTTTTTTTAGATTAGCACACATGCAACGCATCCCCACTTAGGAGTCCTCCAAAAAGGTAAAATTTACCTGTAAGGGAACATGTATGTCTGGTGTATGTATATCACTCGTTCCATCTACAATATACGGAAATGACACGACCGGGTATTGTAAAGCTTTGAGGGACTTTTAATGTCAAATTCATATCCCTGGGCGAAGAAATTACCAAGTTTGGAATACACCGTGTGTACACTGACTTATAAAAGTGTTTATGTCTTTCATGCTGTCTTGTCATCATCTTTTCCATCATACAGTCACGTCTCAGTCATTACAGCTGAACGGACGTGCTGGGCCAGCTCTCCTTTACCCGCTATCTTCGATGAGGGTTTACAGTTAGATGAACAACGACATACTACTTAAGATGACAGAAACCAATCCATGCCGTACAGATAGACGTAGTAGTTGGCGTACCCGCGTTAACATGCACTCCAAAACACCAGACTCAAGCTGGCAGCCACTTTTATCGGCCAATCAAGACAGCAGCCACTTTTTTCCAGCAGCCAATTTTGACGATATGTCTAAAAACCAAAAAACTGCGTGAGGCTCAAACGTTCCAAAAATCGCTAAATCTTAGTTAAATGCAATCTAACAGCGGAAATCGACAATTTCACGGTTTCTGCTAATTTCTAAAGCATTTCATTCCGTTTTAAATATGTATGTAAGCGGTCTGTCCTTTATTTGACATTCGATAATTGATATTCAATATCCAACCGACTGCTAGCCGTCGGTTCAATATTTAAATTTAGTTGAAAATCACTATAAAGCCTGAGGGAAAAGATACCATTCTATGACCCCTTCAAGCTGTCATAAATTTTCGTTGTCCTCGAATATAAACCCTGATACAAGTTGTATATTTGTCTTTATGTTATATAGATTTTTATCAATAAAACATTACAGAGGATTCACCAAAGATGTAATTTAATATATAAAATATGAAACAAAATCCAATTACTCCAGAAATATATAGAAATATACATAGAAATACTTATGGAAAGCCAAAAAAGAAAAGAAATTAATAGTGAACACCTACCAGAGACTGCTTAAATGACGGTGACCACCCTAAGACGACTTTGGACCTCTGTGGTGGCCAGACGGGCCCGGATCCCAGAAAAATATTTAAGTGGGGAATAGCTTGGGTCAATACCTTTAAAATGAGCTAGGTCCGGTTCGGAACTTTGCCGTTGGTATATGCCGAAAAGTACCGAATGTATGCATATGGTTACTACGGAAAATTACGTTAAGGGGCACCTTTGAACCTCTGTGGTGGCCAGACGGGCCCGGATCCCAGAAAAATATTTAAGTGGTGAATAGCTTGGATCAATACCTTTAAAATGAGCTAGGTCCGGTTCGGAACTTTGCCGTAGGGATATGTCGAGGAGTACCGAATGTGTGGTTGATATGGAAAATACGTAAATGGGCAACTTTGAACCTCTGTGGTGGCCAGACGGGCCCGGATCCCAGAAAAATATTTAAGTGGGGAATAGCTTGGGTCAATACCTTTAAAATGAGCTAGGTCCGGTTCGGAACTTTGCCGTTGGTATATGCCAAAAAGTACCGAATGTATGCATATGGTTAATACGGAAAATTACGTTAAGGGGCACCTTTGAACCTCCGTGGTGGCCAGACGGGCCCGGATCCCAGAAAAATATTTAAGTGGGGAATAGCTTGGGTCAATACCTTTAAAATGAGCTAGGTCCAGTTCGGAACTTTGCGTAGGGATATGTCGAGGAGTACCGAATGTGTGGTTGATATGGAAAATACGTAAATGGGCAACTTTGAACCTCTGTGGTGGCCAGAGGGGCCCGGATCCCAGAAAAATATTTAAATGGCAAATAGCTTGGATCAATACCTTTAAAATGAGCTAGGTCCGGTTCGGAACTTTGCCGTAAGGGTATGTCGAGGAGTATCGAATGTGTGGTTGATATAGAAAAATACGTAAATGGGCAACTTTGAACCTCTGTGGTGGCCAGACGGGCCCGGATCCCAGAAAAATATTTAAGTGGGGAATAGCTTGGATCAATACCTTTAAAATGAGCTAAGTCCGGTTCGGAACTTTGCCGTAAGGGTATGTCGAGGAGTATCGAATGTGTGGTTGATATAGAAAAATACGTAAATGGGCAACTTTGAACCTCTGTGGTGGCCAGACGGGCCCGGATCCCAGAAAAATATTTAATTGGCAAATAGCTTGGACCAATACCTTTGAAATGAGCTAGGTCCGGTTCGGAACTTTGCCGTAGGGATATGTCGAGGAGTACCGAATGTGTGGTTGATATGGAAAATACGTAAATTGGCAATTTTGAACCTCTGTGGTGGCCAGACGGGCCCGGATCCCAGAAAAATATTTAAGTGGTGAATAGCTTGGGTCAATACCTTTGAAATGAGCTAGGTCCGGTTCGGAACTTTACCGTTGGTATATGCCGAAAAGTATCGAATATATGCATATGGTTAATACGGTAAATTGCGTTAAGGGGCACCTTTGAACCTCTGTGGTGGCCAGACGGGCCCGGATCCCAGAAAAATATTTAAGTAAG